>NW_007578915.1:133800-197330 GCF_000690725.1 Stegastes partitus | reverse complement strand
AAAAAAAAAAAAAAAAGAAAAATCTCAGTGTTCTCTAAGTAATTGCTATCTCTGATATCATGTTTCCCAACAGTGAACACATGTATTTTTAAAGACGAATCAATATAACCGCAAAGACACAAAGTCTGCAGTCGGAGATGTGCAGATCTCACTCATGTGCGGTGCATCAGATCCTGTACACAGATGGGTATTTATAGGATACGACTGTCCACCCATGTTATCCTATGGGCCTCCTGAGACTCCGATCATTCGGAGATACTGCGCACAGATATCAGCTGCTTCCCCCTGCTCCTTCCTCGGAGAACTAGATGCAACATGTCACATTTGTGTGCATTCCGGTGAGCCTGAATCGACGGTACAGTACGCTCGCTCACAGGAGGCTGAACTCCCCCCTGAGCGTATGTAAGGCATTCTGTCATTTTGTCGGGAGAAGTTAAGTTTCCGGTGAAAAGGCATTACCATAATGGAGGTCACGGTGCTGCTAAGCATAGGTCTTAAGTCAGCTGGTTTCAGAGCAGTCGGTCTTGACGAAAATTTGTCTTAGTGTCATTTGTGCACAGCGTAAGCAGCCTGGAGTGCACTTCACTGAGCTCACTGATTCACACGCAGCGACGCACCTTTGAACTTTTGTGCAAAGAAGTAACGCACAAATGAAGCAGCATCTCTGAACGTCGTGTGTGTCGCGTATTATCTTAATATCTGACATCTATTTGGTGCCGTAGGGGTGACCCAGGAGGGTCAACCAAGATGGCCTGTCACCGTTCCTTGGAGAGGCTGAATATGCAGGGATAGTAGAGAAAAGCAGCGTGTGACAGCCCGGCTGCTCTCTAGGCATACAGAAAGTGCTGAGTGTGGCTGTATCCACTGACCCGACACAGATAGTGGGGATCAATGTGCAGCAGCCCTTCTCATAGAACGAACAGGATCTCAGGGGAGAATCACAGAGAGAGAGAGAGAGAGCGAGAGGAAGAGATGCGTAGGGCTATGAGATGGAGATCCCGAAATAGGATTATATCATCTTCTGTGCAGGAAGAGGAAATGGCCAGCCTCTTAATTCTTATTGGATCATAATGTAATGCCATTTGCATTGTTTCTCCGAGGCTACATAGTAATGGCCACTTAAAAAAAGCAATTACTGCATGCAATGAGGTATTAGATCAGTTAGAGGCTTCTAAGATTTTGTGTTCCCATGTTGATTATATCACTTAACAGGTTCATGAGAGAATAGCTTTTTCTTATTTTAACGTTTTCTCGCTCTAATTCACAGCAAATTAGAAAAAAAACGCGGGTCACAGTTTGTGTAAAGTTGCTAAATTTGAGCGCTAATTGCTGACCTTCGTCTGAGTCAGGCTGCCAGTGGGCCGGAGGGCTCGAATGAGACAACCATAAATGTGAACTTTCTTGATAAAAGGCTATTACGTGCCCCGAAGCTGGCCTTACAACAGATACTGTGACACACGAGCGCGCTCATAAAATTTCACATAAATGAAACACACAACCAGACACGCGGCGCATACCCTCCCGCATATGGTCATGACTCTTGTCAATTGGCGGCCCTGCAGCACTGCCTGAGGTCAGGATATTGTGGTCAGTCGAGCGGTTAAACGTGAAGTGTTGTTCGGCTGCAATAAAAAATGAACTCACAGCCTCATCGGATTGCTTCGTACAGCATCCTTCATCCCTCCTCTCCGTAGTGTTGGGAGTTGTGAAAAAACCCCAGCCTGTCTAAAAATCAATCATTTGTAACCACTGTAATGTGTCTTTCTTTGTGCATTTTAAGTAATATTATAGTCATTTATGTTTGAATCAAAAAAAAAAGAAAAGAAGAGCAACTGAAACGAGATGACGTCTCGATAGATTCTAAGCGCTTGCTTGTGTCAGATTCAAAACTACTTATTTGTTGAGGCCGTCTTTTATCCACCAATGCTTTTTTTTTGTTTTAAATGACAACTGACCAGGACTGCAAGGTGGCTCAGTGGTTAACATCATTGCCTCGCAGCAAGAAGGTCATCGGTTTGCGTCCCAGTGAGGACACCTGGGATCTTTCTGCGTGGAGTTTGCATGTTCTCCCCGTGCAGTGTGGGTTCTCTCTGGGTTCTCCAGCTTCCTCCCACACAGTCCAAAAATATGTTGAGTTTAATTGGTGATTCTAAATTGTTCGTAGGTGTGAATGTGGCAGTGTATAGAAAATGGATGGATGGATGGATGGATGGATGGATGGACGGACAACTGACCACTTTTTCCTGTGTAACCCAGAGATTGTCCCAAAGCTTTAGAAGAGAAATCAGTAAAGTCTTATTGTCTCCCAAAAAGGATGTATTTTGTATTTTCTCACTGAGAGGTCAGACTGTGATGTGGTAGGAAAAGGCTTTTAGTTTGAAAGAGCCTGCATGTGGCTGGTGTTATAGGCTGCTATACTTTCCACATCTGGGAGTGCATGAGGGTACATTTTCTGCTGCATGAGGAGTACAAGGGCTCTACACCCTACAGGGGAAAGGTGTATTACTTATATCAAGAGTCTGTGTATGCACAGAATATGTAGATGTCTATTGTATGCAACAGAGTTTTGCCAAATAGAGTCTTTTTGCACTGGAAAACTAGTATAATAACAACAACTACACATCCGTGGGTGTCCACAGCTGTCCATGTGCATGTCGGCTGCAGAGTATAATCAAGGATTAAGGAAGTAAAGAATCCGACCTGGTTGACTGGAGTTCACATCTTTTGTAGAACCGTTATTCTTAGATGAAGGTTTCAGTTTCAATTGTTGGTTCAACGTCAAAAATATGTGGTTAGCTTTAGGAAAACACCATGGTTTGGGTTCAGATGTGACCTCCTTATCCGTGCATGAAGCTTCTCTTCCATTTTCTGGGTCACCAGGTTGATGAGTCCCATTCAATAAAGCAGTAAAATACACGGCATTTGAAAAAAAATATTTGTATTCAACAGGTGTGAGACCTTGCAGCTTGTGTTTGCCTGGAGTAGATTGCAGTATGTTTGTGCGTGCCGGCATGTTGCTGATTTGATGGAGTAAAATACACTGTTTGGCTTTGGCTGTTGCGTTCAAGCTGCAGGGTCTGATGCGACCAAGAGAAGGACAACAACCGAGCTCCATTTCAAAAGCTAAGTCCTGCTGGTTGCTTCCAAGACGGGCAACGTATGGATTTGTGCTCGGGGGGGAGGCTGCTGGAAGTTGGGAGAGGATGGTAAATAGTCAATACACTATATATGTGGGTGGAGAATATTTCAGTAGTTGGCGAATGTGATTCTTTGAGATGGACCGAATCACCCCACGCTGATATTGACAAAAATCTCGCAATTACACCAGAGGCTCCAGCTAAAATAGAACACGGCAGAATGGTGTTGTTATCTGGTGTCACTGAACATCTTTTTGATATATTCCTGCTTTCTGAGTTAGCGCGACTGGCTGGAGTGTAATTTAGCTTATTATTAACTCTCCCAAAGAAATAATATACATTCAGCTGTGCTATTACCAGCCTAGGCTCATTTATAATGTGGTCAGAAGGCTGTACTGTGCCGTGTGCCATCGCTTTGATGTAAAATGAATGAAAAAAATAACAGTAGGTGCCAAGAAGTGTGCAACCTCCCTTACAGAAACACTAATAACAACATTCCTCTATACTTAAATACATTCCAGCTAATCATTAACCTCAAACAATGAACACAGTGTCTGAAACTGTGCATATGTTCCTCTGGATTCACAGCATCTTAATTACAAGCAGACGACACGCTCGCGTAGTGAAAGCTTTAATGAATTCAGTTTGTGATAATCAATTAGGTTTCAAATGAATTTGTCATTGTCAAATTTTAATCTTCCCTTCTTTGTGCCGTCCTATTGTGCTTTCCCAGCAGATGCTATGATGAGACATCTGTTGGTGTGCCCCCTCCTCATCTTTCTCCTCCTCTTTTTTTTTTCTTCTTCCCTAAGACTCCGCTGTCATTGAGACGCACAATGACTCCTAAAGGTGGCAAAGCAGGCATCTGGCTGCCATTAACATTAAACAAACAAGTACTCCTTGGCTGTACTGTAGCGCTGAGGAAGGGACACCCACTGGGAAATCACCCAGGAGATCGAAGCAAGGTGGGGAGGGGGGGGGGGGGGGGTGGATGAAGGGAGGATGAGATAGTGGAGGTATAGAGTGGAATGTGAGGCAGGTAAACAGGAAGAGGGACAAAAAAGTCAGAGAATTCAGCTTTACAGTAGTGACAGACAAGAGCTGGGATGTGAATGGAAAGCTCCCAGCTTTATTCAGTGCTGAAAATACTGACAAGATGGCTGCTGCCATGTCGAGTGCAACACTAAGTCAGTCTGTCTGGCTGCGTCTGCTGGTGCATCCATAAAGATGCCACTGATCCCCAGCCAAGCCATTTGCACAGACAATTAACACAGTGAGTGTTTATCTGCTGCCGGAGCTTGTTTCACTGCAAACTGCTGAAAAAGAGTCACTCTTAACTCCCGAATGCGGCGTGAGCATTTAGGATTTTTACAGTATTTGTATTCAGGTTGGAGGAAATGGTTTTAAAATGATGTTTGTGATGCTGCAGTCTGTTTACTGAACTCCAAAACAAGATCCAGGAGAATATGTGTTTGTGTGCTTATGGTTACCGGTCCCATGAGAGGTGTCCTGGTGTGGCACGTCTGGAGAATTTCCATCACTGAACGGCTGCTCGTATGAAAGAGAGGGACGATTAAATCTTCTTTTTTTTCTATTGTTTGATCTTTAACCCTTAAACAAAGTAGACCCTGACCAAGGTCATGCTACTCCTTTTTAAATGATGACTTGTTTTCTGCTTAATATCACCTTTTGCCAGCCACCTTAATCCTGCAAAATTTTTTTTACCTCCCCTCCATCAGCGCCGCTCCTCTCGCCGCTCATCGCTCCTCCAACCCGTCACATGCTCGCACATGCTCGCAGACGCCGCATTCACCTCTCTGCCTCCCCCCACCCCCCGTGTCCCTCTACCCGTGAGTGGGCAGAAATGAAAGGATTACCGCGGAAAGGGTGTGCCGTTGTCATTAGAGATTGGACAAATACTTTGTGCATGTTCCTGTCTGTCACTCTCAAGGGGACCCGGCGCAGAGCAATAACCAGAGAGAGGCTGTCCTTGCTGGTCCTGTAATTACATTAAAGCTCGTGTAATTCTTGGTAAAAAAAACAAAAAAAAACAGAGCCCAACCATTGTTGCTTCTTGGAAAGGGGATGTGTTCACGCAGGTACCCATGTGGATGGCATGCGCTTCAGTATGTTCAACTATGAGGAGAAAATGACTTAATGCAGAGGCTTGTATTGAGTCACCACATACAGTCAGTGTGTGTGTGTGTGTGTGTGTGCGGTTTGCATTTGCATGATTCGTGTACCATTGTAGTATGTGCGCACCTTATTTTCTGGGGTCAGTGGCATTTAACACTTGTTCCCAGAAGGCAGCTTGGTTGTCATGACCACAGCAGAGATGTATGGAGACTCAGGCAGGTGCCACAGAGTAATAATGGCCATCTTTGCTTCGTCTCTATCCACCTGACCACAGTGTGCACCTACATGTGCATGCGCTACTGCAAAGTTACTCCGTCACACGTGCACAAATGCACACACACGTAGCTACAACTGCATGCAAACTGACATGCTACTGGTGGAGGCCTCGTTTACGGTGATATTTCAGTGCGTTTGGGCCGAAACGAAGCTACAAGTCACCGAAAACGATCTTAACCGCATCTTGTTTTAACACCACATTTAGGCGACTTCTCTGTTGGTCCAAACAAACGACCTTCGCGCCATTATCGTTGAAGTAGCAGGAATGAATTCGTGCCATTCCTTGTTGTGTTTTTTCCAGGATTCTGATTGGCTAGCATGGCTTTATGCTTCTCGTTACACTGCCCCCTATAGGTTTGGCAGGCTCATAGCAGCTCTTAGCGACGTGTTTATGTGGGTTTGTGTAAATGAAGATGTTTTTGAAAACGATCTGGTGTGAACAATGTTAATTTTGAAAACGTAGATCGGTTTTTGTTAGCACCCGGCTACGTGCTAACATGGTCTTAGTCAGTTACTTAGTCAGCTACTGACATTGCCCTGCCTAATCTGGCATCGGAGGAAGAGTTACATTCATATATTTATCACTTTTTGTCCACTTAATTAATCTACAGTAGTCTGCACAGATTTCTTTCTTCATCATAACATGAAAATATATGATAAATTAAATATAAACCTTTTATAATGATAGCACTTCACCAGTTAATGCTATTCTTTGAAAGAAACTGTTGGTCAGATCTTCTTTCTCCCATTTTTATTTTGCTTAAGTTGCTCAGCTTACTGTTTGTCCACAGCATTGTTGCTCAAATCTCGGTTTGCTCTGTAACCAACACACACTCATGCTCAATATTTCCACCTTATTCTAGCCATGTGAGCAAGTAATTTTCAATCTCCAATGGCCCATATAAATGGCCTCTCCTGCAAAGACTAACGCTCCAGCAGCACACAGCAGTGGACCCTGTCGAGGCTTTCCTGCTGTTAAAAAGCAATTAAAGAGTGCCATTAAGCTATAAAACAATAAGCTGGAAATGGAATCATCTGTCATATATTATACTGACGAGTTAAGAGGAGATGATAAGAATTTCCTCATGAAAATGAAGAACAATATTTACACTGACGTCGGGGGCTTCATCCTTTAAGCATCAACTTCACTCAAACGCACCTTTTTTTTTTAACTGCTTGAGACAAAAATAAAACTCTGTTCTCATTTTCCATGACTTGTTCAGAAGAGAAGTCTGACTTTGCTTTGATTTAAGGCTTGTTTTAAAAAAGTTTTTCACAAGACACAGACTTCACATATGCGCTGCAAAATTAAAGAGAAACAGGAAAGAAACACCGAGTAGAAGGATGTGATTGCAAAAAAAACCCCACAGAATATCAGTTGTATGGATAATATTTTGGCTACAGAAAGGATGATGCTGACCAAAAACTGTGTTGGAAAACTTGCACTTGTTACCATTAACTAATACGTTTGATCGTTAAATCGGCACCACAAAGCTCTGCATGACGAGTGCAAAGCCAGATCTGAAGAAGAAGAAATTATTCACACCGTATGAGAACTGTTCCAAACATCATTTTTCAACATTCTAAAATGATTATTGTTTCCAGATGGAACTAAAAATTCTTATATTTTTCATATTGCAATTAATATATATAGCAGAAAAATAAAAATATTGCAGCCCGAGTTTGTTTTCCAATACCGTGCAGTCCTAATTAGCATATAGATTATTAAGCTTTGGGATAACGGAACACGTCAGTTCTGTCCCTCTGTCTTTCTTTGGAAAGAGACACTCAACTGAAGGAGCCAACCATTTCAATCAGACTGATGAGGACCTTCGGGGGGAGAACCTGTTGGTAGCATTCGTATTTATTATTTTGCAGAAACTGACTGCCGGAGTAAATACCTTAAAGCTTCTCTGAGCAGTCTCTCTTGCATTTTTGCTCATCCGGTTTGGAGGAAACAAACTCAGTTTCTGTTTCCACTTTCGATGTGTGTCATTGAGAAACACCGTAGCTCTCCACTATTTTCCAGCTTTAACCGACTCCACACACACTCCACAAGCATTGTATGAAAGTGTAACCACTGTGAGTGGTAGTGGGTCCCCAGCATGCGTCCGTGTGGCACGCTGCAGCTCTTTGCTCAGCGGCCTCCGATACACATCAGACCTTTGTCCGCTTGCCGTCATCTCATGGTAGCTACCATTTCCACATCCATGATTGCTGGGCGCTGTTAGCGGAAAGCATTTGGTGAGCCCATTGTGTGCCAAGAGCGATAACAGCAGACAGTAGAATCACAGATGTAACCTACACACACACACACACACACACACTCCCAGCCATACTCCCAAAGTGCCCATGCACGGTAGCAATGGTATACACATCTGTCATGCCCATCCAAAGCAGGCAATCATGCCACATGCGATCACAAAAGGCTGTGCAATGATGATAAGAGTTCATTTCCAACCAAGCTCTATCTGGTGTGACTCAGTCCTAATCTTTGTGCATGTGTATACGTCTGTGTGTGTGTGTGTGTGTGTGTGTGTGTTTTCATGGATGAATAGTTGGATAAATGGATAGCAAAACAGATTAAATTGTTCTTTCTTATGTCGTATCAGTGGAATTGTGTTTTGTCAGAGCATTTTGTTTTGAACCGTCCCGGCTCCATTCGGCAAACAAACCCCAATCCACACCCCAAACACGCACCGCCCCTCCCTCCCTCACACACACACACACGCCGCTGCACACGGAAATGGCTACACGGTGGATGTCGCTCTCGGCCGTTCTGCGTGTAGTAATTTCTCTTTGGTTAATACGACGCTAAACAATCCATGTTATGGGCTGTAAGAGCAGGAATTGTGGCTGTAAAGAGGAGTTAGTGTTACAAAGCTCGTGTCAGACTGCGGCTGATAGATGGTTTAGAGTCCTGATTGGTCGAACCTGCAGTTGCTTGTCTGACTAATGAGCTGTTACTGTAAGCCGGGAGCCTTTTATTGCTTTTTTTATGGAGAGGAGAGGGTACACTTAGGACTGCTGCCCTAAGTGTACCCTTTTACTGAGCCATTTCTTGGTATGCACACATGCACGTGTGCACAGATACACACACACACACATACATATAGAGAAGCCCATGTGAACATACAAACACACTCATATAGTCTCTGGCTGTCTCTGCTCTATCCCCATCTCTCATGATTGTTTGTAAAAGGCCAAAAACAAACCTGACTTTTTGTTAAATGCTGTGTTAAAAACTAACATTGTAGTCACAGTTCCAATGAGATGGAAGGTCAGATAAATGAAGTGTCTGTTGCACTGAAATGAGGCCTGTTCTGTTACATCACGTGTGTGTTTGAGTGTTAAATGGCAGCGGAGTGGTTCAACAATGTAGACGACTGACGAAAAGGGATTTTTAGCCACAGATGTATCGAAGTCGGAATCCTTGGATTTACTTTTAACCAAATCTGCATGGTTTTGGCAACGGAGGAAAGGAAAGGAGGAAAACTCTTGAAAAGATGTCGGCTAGCATCACTTTCTTTGTCCTCTCAAGCCTTCCTGTATGCTGCACTCACAGTCCACTGTCAGGCACAGGGCTGGCCCAGTGGACTGGTCTTGTCAGATCTGGTTTTTTTTTTTTGCTAACCCTGGCGTTATTAGCCCATATGCACATATCCACAGCCAGTGAGACATCTTGGCACAGCTGGTGAAATCTGTAACAGCAGATAGCAGTTACCATCACATCTGAAAACATTAAGCATCCAGGCTGTTATTATGTAACAATTACTCACGTTTAAAGCACTCGTTAAAAGAGTCTCGCGCTCGTTAAAATCATTTATCACTCGTTAAAAGCATCTAGCGTTTGTTAAAGGTATCGAGCACGTGTGAGATGTATCTCGCATTCGTTAAAAGTGTCTCGCTCTTATGCAAAGCGTCGAGCAATAGTTAAGAGAATTTAGCTCTCGTTAAATGGATCAGCACTCGTTAAAGTCGCTAGCATTCATTCAAATTGGTTAATAGCACACTTTGCCAAAACAATGATAGGCAAAAAGAAATGCTTTGCTGACTAACGCACAAAGAAGATTAAAGTCACTTATCATGTATTCATCTAAGCAGTCTGCATGTGAACGTTGGTGAAGGCGCAGAAACATCAAAGCAGGTCCAGCTCAAGGTTTGACCATTTCCAAGGTTTAAGCCCACAAATGTTTGGAGGAGTTTTTTAAAAAAAAAACGATCACCCACCATCATTTTCTTCTACACTGGTCATTAATTCTTTTTTCGCATTATAACCTAACAAGATAATTAATATTTGATAGCCAGCCCGACAATAAAAAAAATGATTCGTTAAATTCTATAATCCAAACAAACAGGTGAACATGTCTCCGAACAAGAAAGGGGAAGGATGAAGGAGGAGGGAACGAGCACAGATCCAATTAGAGGTGCACTACTGAATGCGATTGCGTGACTGTGAAGTAAATCAGAGCACAATGCATGATTCACATCATCAGGTTGGCCTTCAGTGAAGTCTTTTATTGTTGCATTGCAATAAATAAAATAAATGGGAAGTGTTTTTTTCTTCTTCTTGATTTCTGAAAAGCTATTAGGTGAAATTAGGTCTTAATTTATCCATCCATGCATTATCTATACATCGCTTAATCCTCACTAGGGTCGCTGGGGGGCTGGAGTCTATCCCAGAGATCCACCTTGCAGCATTTATGTGTGTTGTAAATTTTAATTTTTGCACACACGCAAACATGGCAAAGATTCCCTTTCACTTTTTGATTACTTTTACACTTAAGCCCAACACACACCATAATTAAGACATTGTCAAGTTTTAAAATGAAGGATTTGGTGATCGATAAACATTTTGTGTTATGCTGAATTTGGTGCATTAAATTCAGAATTGCTGACTGTTGCCTCGCAGCTAGAAGATCCCCGGTTCGCGTCCTGGTTCTCCAGCTTCCTTCAACACAGTCCAAAAACATGTTGAGGTTAATTGGTGATTCTAAATTGTCTGTAGGTGTGAATGTGAGTGTGTCTCTAAGTGTAGCCCTGTGATAGACTGGTGACCTGTCCAGGGTGTCCCCTGCCTTCACCCTAAGTCAGCTGGGATAGACTCCAGCCCCCTGCGACCCTCGTGAGGATTAAGTGGTGTATAGATAATGGATGGATGGAAATTCAGAACTTTTGATTGCAAAAACCATGACTACTTTTTGTGGCCCCTGTCCACTGGTGATACTGGTGGATGGTGTGTGTCGGCTTAGTCTCGTGCACCCATGTCATCAAAAATGCCGGGGTTTTTTTCATGTCACTAAAAAATTACAGTCTCAAGACTCAAAAAAACCCTACAAATATTACGTGAACCTATACTTCAACAAATACATTTCAAGAAGCTGAGTGCGTTCATGAGCTATAGGTTCTGATCTGGAGTACGTCTGTTCTTCCTCTTTCACCTAATAGTTGAAGAAAAACTTGTAAGCATTTGAATGGGCCCTATAGAGATTTAAAAGTGTTCGCAATTCAAAAAACTATTCAGCATCAAAATTCTGACATGGGTTCCAAGCTGAATTCAAAAAAATAAAAAAGTTGGAGTAGCAGGGTGCTGGGGAACCAGCTGAAGTATCACCAGTGCACTGACAGTTTCAGTTGCTTTTCTGTGAGTAGGACAAGTGTCAGTTGAAGACGTAAATGTGTTTTGACATATTGTGCAAACTTTTCCTCCATCATCTCCAAGAACCTTCAGCCTCACAGTGAGACTGGAGTTTGGAAACATGAAATTTAGAACCTTACATCCGACTTGTACGCACACAGGCCGTGAAATCCGTTTTCATCGGGCTGATTTCCAAAGAATTCTTCAAATGTGAAATCTGGAAATCTTGGATTGTAATTGACGTGTTGAATAGAGACTGAGGGGATGTATTTAGTTTAATCTAATAATCCTCATCTCAGACAGTCTTATCTGGTGATAACACTATTTACATGATTAGATGCTCTTACTTCCATGCTGATTTCTTGCCTCTGTCCAAATGCAGATCAGTTTTCTCCTCTGTTCATGCAGTCCAAGTCTGTATTGATTTCATGGCTAAAATACAGGGTAATGGCAGAATGCCCATTGTATTGTTCCTGCTGGGCAACATCCAACAACAACTGATGCCAACCTTTAGCTGCAACCTAAACGTCCAGCTGGTTGACAGTATGGATCCAGCTACGCCTTTTATTGCTTCCATACCATCAGCTAAATGAAATTTCAGGTCGTCTTTCTATCGTGCCCTGTTTTTTTATTAGATTTCTTTCATTTTCTTTCACCTCACAACTTTTCCATAATGTTATGCTCCATGGCCGCGGTGGGATGCTTGAGGAATGCACTCCTGGGGTTTCACCTCCGCTGCCAAGAGACACTAGCTGCCACTTCCTCTGCCAGCCATCTTTTATTAAAGCCTTTCATTATGCTGGAAATTCCAAGAAAAAAAAAAAAAAGAAAAAAAAGACCATCTGGGGTCAGCGTCACCTACCGCATTCAGCCACTTCAGGACTATACAAGATAGATAAAGCAATTAAATCACCAAGGTAACGTTTGCAGAGCTGCTGCGGTGACATTGGAGTGAAGAGTATTTTGTCTTTGAAAATCAGAGTCTTAGCGGAGACTCCCATTTTACAGTAACGCTGCCATGCATCATTCCCGCTTTTCGTACCGTGATGGTTATTGGGCTTTGGCAAGCTTTTATTGCCTCGGTTGGCTGTGATTGATGCGCCCAATGAGCAGGGATCGCTGGTTGGGTTGATGACACCCCAAGCTGTGAGAAGGAAGGATGCCGATCACGTTAATTCGATAGCAAGCGGTTGGATAGTGAGTGAGATTTCATTATCCCACGTAAAGCAGATAATTCCAAGGGCCATCTGGACGGATGGAGGACATTACTACTAAGCTGCATTCATATTTACATTTATATTCTTGTAGACCGAGGCGTCACCGCCCTGTGCTGATGTGACTGTAAACAGGCCGTCTCTGTGGCTGTTTCTGATATGATGGAGAGGACAACGGTAAAGGTCTGCCAACTGTGACGCTGTTGGAGTAGTTCTAACAGTGTAAAGTTTGCTATTATTAAGCCAAATGCTAATTTTAAATGTCCACTGGCTGCCAGGGATCTCAGCTCCATTTTACGGGCTCTTTAAAAGCCAAAACCAACTCTTGTCCACGCTGAGCTACAGTTCATGTTACACTAATTACCACCCTTATTAGTATTCTAGTGGAACATTAGCAATTAGCATATCCATTAAAATCATAAGGATCTCCTTTGGGGGAGGAAATAGAAAACAGGAATGCGGCTTGCATGTATGTTTTTAACTGTTTTTACATGGCTGCTGTAATGCAATTGTGTTTCCCCCCCTACGGCTGTGGAAGAAAAGTGCATAAAGTGTCCTGTGGCGATGCAGTGCCTTCTAATGTATGCAAATTGTGTTTGAAAGGGGACATCAATTAGAATTAGCGGCGTGCACATGCGGCGCGTTTATTCATGAGGTTGGTAAACCTGCTAATTGTACGTACAGGAGACATCCATCGTTGGTCGACTGGATTCACGCGAGCACGGCGGCTGACACACGATCCGTCCTTTTGTAACGGTGATCGAAGAGCCCGGCGCTCCGTCAGCACACAAAGACCTGAGCGGATGATTTGTGTGTTTTTGTGCGCCCGGAGATCTTCTCTGAACTTTCAAAAGAATAAGACACACATGCGTGCATGAATATTTTAAAGGTGGCATACTAAACAATTCTCCAGTGCTGACCTGTTGCTGGATGTATTCTTATTGAATAAATGAACATGCCTCATATTTACTAGATCGCTGCTTTTAAGATGTATGAATCAGAATTATACATGGTCCCTGGTGGTTGTTGGCAGCCTCCCTCCACATAAATATTATCTGTATGCCCCGACTCTGTGCTACTCTCTGCTCTGTTGACTTGCTCTTACACACAGGGGAGCTTCTATTGATTTCTAGAAGGCCTTCATGCCGGCTTCTTTGGCTCGCTGGAATCGCATTTTCAGAAATGGGTCTTCCACCTCTTACCGTGTGCAGCGTCCCTTTTTGTCTGTCCTGTGTGTTTCTTCAAGTATGCAGTTATTTATCATTATTTGGCTTTTGCCAGTGGATCCTCCTATTATTCTGCTTCATTTAATCCCACTAGTATTTTGCTTTTTGTGGGAGATGTTTGCTGAGTTGTAAGACTAAAAAAAAAAGTCTTAAAAAAACAGAGCATTTATTTAAAAATGCTGCTGTATCGGTGCATACGTACATGTTCTTTTCACACGCCCAGCGCTGCGTTGGTGAGGGCGTCAGTGGTAGCTCGCTTGTTGCTCAGGGCAGAATGTGTGACAACGATGGCGATGGGACCGCGGGGTCACGACCAGTCTTCCCTTCTTTTGATAGAGGGCAAATGTAAATGTCAGTGATGTCTGAAAAAGAAAGGTCCTCTAGTCTCTGATGCTACACGGAATAAGCTGTGACAGATGGAAAAAGCGTTGCGAGCTACAATTTATGGAGGCGAAGCTGAGAGGAAGAGAAATAACACTGGAAGAAGGAAAATGTGGCAGCGTGGAGGGAGGCTCGCAGAGGAAGGATTTTAAAAATACTGCCACCATATTGAATGTATGTACTGTATAGTAGTTGGACTGTTATTGCCAAGAATGGGATGTTATATTTAGATTTTTGAATCTTTACAATCTCTGCCAGAGATTGTTTGAAACTGTTGTGTTCTGTGACATTTATAAAAAAAATTTATCCCACCAAATTTTTAATTCCTTGAACCCCAACTACTATCTGGGCTTTCTTTCTTTTTTTAAACTTCTGTCACATTTTTACTCACTGTCATATAAAATCCTGGTCCACCACAGCCAAACCACGCAGAATTCAAAAATGTCTTCTGTGCAGTATGACAAAGTTATATTATTGAAAATTATTTGAAAAAAGTTGAATTTGGTTGATTATTTATTTGACAAAAAACTAAAAAAAATCTCACAGCAGCCTGCAGTTCAACCCAGTTTGGCCAAAATTCGCTGAGTTTTGGTCACATGATTAAATAGATTTGGTAAAGAATAAGCTTTAAATAATCAGTCATGGTTCGCCTTAAAAGCCATAGTTGGGCCCTTGGTGGTGTAAATGAGATGACAGGCAATGAAGAAGAAAATAAAAATCCTTTTTTTTTTTTCTGTTTTGGCCTTTTTGCCTTCATTCAGTTGGAAAGTCCAGAGAGAGACAGTAAACTGGGGCAAGGACCTGCAGGAAAAGGCCATGAGCGGGACTTGAACTCATGACCTCTGCGTTGGGGACTAGAGCCGCTCAACACTGGATGCCAGCTCAACCAGCTGAGATACTGCAGCGCCTCAAAGACGAAAATACAAAAACATTTCAGTCATCATAGCTTCTGAAAAAAACACGTTTTTCATCTGTTGCACAAGTCAAAATGTATTTTCTTGCAATAGACACTGAACCCCCCCCCAAAAAAAGCAAACCCTGTGAAGAATATTCCATCCATATCTCTCAAATCACTGAGGATTTACAGCTCTTCAGTCTGAACATATTAGAAAAACGAGGCTTTGGCAGAAGTCTTGTCGCATGTCACAGCTTTCTCCCACCACAACAAAGGCACACCAAGAATAATGTTGGCGCCTATTTAATTCATTTATTCATGAGGGTAATTGAAATATTAACGCAGCTGGTTAGACGCTGGAGACCGAACGTCTTCAGCGCTCAGATCCTGCTCGACTCACCAAGGAAATGATGTTTTATTTACGCATGGACTCCATCCCTCACATCATCACCCCTCTGCTCAGTGGAAGTGTATCATAAAGGTCCCTGGACGTTTTTTTTTTCTTCTTCTTCTCACTTCTATGATTATGTGAAGAATTTGTTGACGATGCTTTCCATAGATATTTACGTCTTCAGTAGTCGAAGAGACTTGATGTATGTGAGCACGCGTAAATAATTTAGAGGCTGAGTAACGGTGAGAAAAAAAAGAGAGAGAATACGGCGGTGCGTTAAGCACAGGTGAAGGAGAGAGGAAAAGATGTGAAGAAGGTTTAGAGAAAAGAGGATTTCGGGAACGGGGGAGGAGGACGGTGGCTTAGGCAGAACTGAGCGACAGCCGGATGTGACTAGTATGAACACAACCTGGCATGTTTACCCCCTTCTAATGACGTGAGAGCAGAGCTGGGAAAAGGTGTGTGAAGTGACACAGAGGCACACCGTCGCTCTGCGTCTGCCAGCGGTTTCATCTGAGACTAGTCGAACTCGGGCACATGGCTTTCTGTTCACCTACATCCTCCCATCCGTGTGTCATTATGTGACTTTAATTGCACTGATATGCATCCCAGCGTATCGCATCTGTAGTCATGTGCGTGCCTCCGAGATTTAGTGGGGTGGAGGGGGGGTTTCTGGCTGGGGAGCCGAGAAAGGAACATGACAAGTGTGCCAAGCTTGTTGAGGGGTGTTCTCGGATATTCGGGAGGGGGGAAACAGGCCTGCAGAGGATTGGGGTGGAGGGTGGAGGGCGGGGAGGGAAACTGGGAGGCCATGTGCTGCTACTGTCACATGTCGCACTTGGCACGTTAGCGGGCGAAGCGGCAGGCGGGCGAGGAAAACACCACCTACCGGGAGCTGTGCGCGTGGGGGCTGGGTGAGCAGGATGACTGCGGCGCTGGCGCTTCTTCCTCAGGCTTTATCAGAGAGGAGAAAATAAAACATGGAGAGATAGATCTGCCACTAACAATCAGAGTAGTAGCACACTCTGTGTTTCTGTGTGCCACAGGGACAAAGACAGAGATACATACGTGTGCCACATATGTGCTGTATGTGTGTGCATACAATAGCCTGCAGGGACAAAGACGGTCACATTTTCCTGTTTTTCTTTGGCAAACACGGACACAACAATCGCTTACGCTTCCAGTGTTTTCGGGGTTTGTGTTGAGATGGCATCACAGCTGGAGTGTGGCTTTTAGACTGACAGTCTCTCTTTGGACAACCTTCCAAAGTGTGTCTAAATAAATGGAGGCCTTTGAGAGCTGTTGTCTGCAGGTGTCTCCAAAAATGGACTTTATTAGACTTGTCCTGAGGCAGGTTTTTAGTCAAAGACCTGAATTACATTTTGCTTCATTCATCATTCACTGATTGGCAGATGAAGTCATTTGAGAACTTTTTAAACATTTAACTAGTGACAGTTTATATTTTTCTTACTCTCAATGATGAACTGAAATCTTTGTAGTTAAAGCCTGATACAGTCTGTTCTACAGACCCTCAGAATCTATTAAAAACACATCATGAGCCAAACGACAGCACTAGATCCCGATGAATATTTGAATATTGTAATCATTGAATTTCTCTTCTGGGATAAATAAAGTATTTTTCATTTTTCATTTCAATATGTTTAGTTTAACCCTCCGAGCCTAATTTCATAGAGATTTATTTTATTGCTATTTTATTATTTATATCACCTTTTAAGTTTTTTCTTTTTTTTTTTGTTAGAACTTTGACCATATTAGCTGCTACAATTTCACTCAATGTGGGTTCATTTTAAATCTGCAATATAAAGTCCTGCACCTCTATACAAACAGCACAACCATGGCTAGAAGTAGCGAGAACACAACAATGTTTTTGTGTGTAGTACAACATAGCTCACCGCTCGGGCAATACATCCTAAAGAAGAGAAAAAAGAAGACTTGAACTTCTTGATTATTTGTTTCACAAAAATTGAAAAAAAATGGAACCAATATCAATCAAGCGTTTCTCTGGTTGCCTTCAGATGTTACCAATACTGGGGGAAATATGAGTCTCCGTTTACTATGGACAGGACTGTTTCTATGACCTCTACAAACGAGATGTTTTTCACACTGCTCTGCACTTCAGTTCTAGAAATGCTAAATGCAACTTCCAACAATGTGCTGCTCCATTGTACTATTTCTGAGCCATGCTGCATTTATTTGATTGATCAAGTTTGTTTTNCTCCATTGTACTATTTCTGAGCCATGCTGCATTTATTTGATTGATCAAGTTTGTTTTTATCTTAATCTTTTTGTAGAGTCCTCTCTTCTCTGTATGATACAGTGGTGACTCGATAGTCCGACACTAAATGTAAAAGCTTCTTTTATGTTGGATAGCAAGGCTGTCGGATTGTCAAGACGGAGGTTGAGATACAAGAAGGGCTTGATGCTTGAAGGGTCATTGTTGTTGTTATAATAACTAGTGTATTGTTAGAACACTACGCATTGATGGATTTCACGCCTAATTGACTTGTCCACGTTCTGATCACTTCCATGTTCAGGCTATTTTTAATGGGTTCTGTTAGTTTTTCCTAAAAACCTGTCAGATAGCAAAGTTTTCAGATTGTTAAGGGTCAGATTATGGAGTCACGATTGTTAATACATATATCTATATATATTCACAGCCTGCAGTTAACGTGAAAACTCTGACCTTTGTTTGTGACTGTTGATTAAAGCTGAGGATACCATAGCTTCTTGTTTGCACTGAGACGCACCAGATTTTTAGTTTTTAGCAGGACTGGGTCATTGCACTCAATTTTATTTCTTGAAAGAGCATGTAGAATAAAGTAATTTTGATAAAACATCCCAGTTTGAACTTAATTCTTGGCAGTTTTTCTTGATGAAAAGGCACTTCACACATGATTCATTCACGAACCATTGGATTTTATTAGATTTATTTTTATTTTTTTTACAGTTTCTCACTAGGATAACTGATGTAATATTGGCGATTTGCCAGAGAAGAAAACCTTTCAAACCTGCCGATGGGTTTTGGGGTTCAGAGGATTGAATCAATTTGGCACTTCATTTATTAAATGTGTCGCCAAATGTGCATTAATCTGCGGCTGAAAATAGTCCCCGACACCTGCACTGTTTACTCCGGCTTTTCCTAAAAAACCGCTGTGCACAACTATATCCCTCTCACCTTGTCTTATAATTACACAATTCATTTCTGACCTGTTTTTAAAGATTTATATCTTCAGCAGGAGAAGCAGCGTCTTCTGCAGCCGAGCACCGCAGATGAAAATATTAGACTAAGGCGCTTTTGCTTTGATGTGTTCATGGGTTCTGTTCTTTGTACAATGAGAAAAATGTATAAACAACACAGTTTTAGGCCAGCGTGCAATAATGAGCTTTTGATTTTTATCTATGTGAAGAGAATTGTATGTATGATTAAGGCCACATTGTAGTATGTAGCTGTGCAGGGAGGGGGGCAAAAAAAAAAAAAAAGAGCTCTCTGCTTTGAAATGTACTGTTAATACTGGAACCGTTCTGACAGGTGTGGGCCTTTTTTAAATGATGTCCGATCTCATTTAGATCAAGAGACATCTCAAGTAAGATCAAAGGAGCCCAGATACATCGAGGCTCGGCGTGTCACAGAAAAGGGTAAATATATTCAGTATGTAAATGAATTATTTCTGCATTACAGATTCATGTTGAGAAATATCTAAATGTGGATTATAAATACAGAGAGAGAGAGAGAGAGAGAGAGAGAGACAGCAGGATTAGGAAAAGTAAAATTAAGAAAAAAGAAGGGGTAAAAAAAAAGCTTTCTAATCTCCAGAGGAAACCTGGCTGTGTGTGCGGTCACGCTCTCCTGAATGTAAAGTACATGTCAGTGTGCTCAGTGAGTGCAGTAAGACACGGAAGGTTCCCATAGTAACACCTGCCTGTTTCTTCTTTTTTTTTTTTTTTTAACCCCTAAAACACGCAGACTTGCCACATATCTTTGAAGACCACCATTACCCTTCATGGCCCGCTGTTTGATCCTCGAGGCAACCAGCCATCCACACCCCACCTCCCCTACTACTTGTATTACAACATCCCTTGTTCCCTCTTTAATTTCTTCCTCCCCGTCACTCGTTCCCCTTGTCTCCACCACCTCTACCCTCTGCTTGGTGGTGATGGATGTCTGCTGCGCGCGGCGTACGGCGGCCCGGAGGAAATATTCTGTCACGCATCATCATTATGCAGCCCCGAGGATGCCTGTGTTTAAGCCAAGAACCGCGGCGCTGTCATGTCCCCTGATTATTGTGCAAGAGATTGATTAACCCTCGAGTGGAACCAACCCTTTTCATCACGATGGCAGCCTGCCACCGCTCTCTGGGGTGTAACTTTGTAAATATTAGTGTGTCTCGCTCTCCCTCTCTCACTCCACTTTGCATTAAACCTGTTGCACTATTGATTAACACACCCATGAAATCAATGTCTTTAAGGTAATTCGTCCTTTATTCACATGTGTCACAGCTAGAGGGGGCGACAACATTAACTGCCTCGTATGTGGTGACAAACAGACCGATGTCTGTAAACCGTGCGTTATTTACTGTGCAATAAATGCCGCTATCTGTCGAGAAAGTATTGTTTGTTTTAGCTAAGGCGTGAATACAAGATGCAAATTTGAAAACGGTGAATATTTTAAACCTCAGTTGGGCTCAGCAGGTACGTGAAAATAAAAAAAAGGCTTCTATGGTTGCCTGAACACATAAAAAACACCAGATAAAGGTAAATAAGTTTTAAAAAATCTTCTTTTTGTACATTTTAATCACATATGATAACAGAATACAGTCATCCTCAAATTTATTCATACCAAACAGCACGCAAACAAGCATGATGGGACCCGGAAACTACAATTTTGTTGAAATACCAAGTGTTTTCTGTAACTCTCAATCAGACTTCTGCACCTGTTGATAGCTATTTTGATTTTGGCCCACTGCTCATCAGCAAAGTGCTCTAATTTGTCCAGGACAGTTTTTTATTTTTATTTTTAATTATTATTCTTTTCAACCAAAATTCAAAAGCAATGTCTTGTTTCACTAAATTATAATTTAGCAAATTTTTATTTATTATTTATTACTTTTTTCAGTTTCTAGTTATTTGAGTGGGAATTTTACCTTTTCTTTAATGGAAGGGGATGAATACATGTGAGGACGACCGTATGTATAGTGAATAGAAAGATGGAATATTTGTTTATACGCTGAAAAACTGCACCACAACCAACAATATTTGTGGTATTCTAATAAGCTAGCAGTCACACCGACGAAGATTTGTTGTTGCTTGTTGCACGTCTGTAGTCCTGCGCCAGGATTGGAAAAAAGGGAGGAGAAAAAGAGATTTCTTGGATTTAATCTGCTTCTAACTTTCTCTGAACAGAACATTAAACTGCTCGGCAAAGTCTGAGCGAGAGTCACTGTCTTTCTAATCTGCTGATTTGGCCCTCGGTGAGATTAAGGGTTATGGTTTAGAATGAAAGAGAGAGAGAGAGAGAGGAGGGAAAATAGCTGAAGAGATGAGATGACGGCGAGGAGTGGATAGAGACAAGAAGGCATGGAGGGATGAGGGAGCAAAGCGGAGCTGATTGGAAGAGATGGGAGAGAGAGAGAGAGAATTGTGTGGATGAGATAGAGGAAGGAAAAAAAAAATCTCAGGGTGGAAAAATCCTGCTCTGTCTTGATTGTCGAGTAAAATCCAACGAGGGATTCGTTTAAAGGCATTTGAGGTGAGGCTTCTGGTGATGATGGACGAGCCTCTGGGGTTACAGGAGGTCGCCGTGTCCCGCTCTGCTTTAATGAAGCTGTTGACCGCACACTTCCTCACTCTCATAATTCTACAGGATAAAAGTGTCACTCGGCATGTAGCAGGGTAACAAGCTGCTCTGCACACATTGATGAGGATGTTTGACAAAAGTTAACACTTTTTTTTTTTTGGTGAAATCATGATCTAATAGCTGTAAATCATTTTGGAAATAAAAAAAAAAAAAGCATCACTTTCATTCTATTTCCCGCAGCCAATTTTAAGACAAGTGCCATCACTTCAGGTTTCACCCTGAGCAGCGAATTCAGCTGCAAAAATGTATCCTTGGGACAGTTATTATCGTGACCTTCCACCAGCTACAGTTTTTGATGTCGGAGCCGAGCTGAGGGTTGTTGATTGCGGCTGTAATTCTCCCTACTTCATCATTATCCAAACACCTCCTCGTGGGTTGAAGGTCGCGCTCCTCTTCAGAGCCGCGCACGGTGACGAACGGCTCTATTTTTCAAGCGTGGATCAGAGGGACTTTCTTTACACAAATGTGACATGAAAGGATTTTCCCGGGGTTTTCTTTCCCCCCTCCCCGAGGATCCGCGGCTATAAGAGGCTGCAGTCGAGGGTCTTTCCTCCTCCTCCTTTGACAGCCCTATTTGTCTTGCCTGGTCAAGCCTATTCATTTGGCTCACAACTGCCATAAGTACAGTAGTGGCACGGTTTATATATAGCTCTGATTCAAAGCCCCGTCTTCTGCCTGGGTACCGGTACTTGCGTGCAATGCAGTGTAAACGCAGCATCTCCGCTGCTTCGCCTCTTGCCTCTTTACATTATTTTCCTAATCTCTTTATTCTCCTCCTTTGCTGTGCTATCATACACTCTCTCTCTCATGGGTGGAAGGTCACTCTAGCAAAAGGCGCATTTGCACTCGGTTCCGGTCCACGACTGGTGGCCACACTGGTGTCTAATTGGGTTTTTCCTGCCAAATAACACCCTTGTGTACTCATATCAGCGACTCCTTGTACTTTCGCTTGACTTCTTCTTTCATCTATACCCATGTGTGTGTTTAAAGAACATACAATGTGTGCTCTGTCTCCCCACAATATGCTGGGTGCGCAAATTGCTGCACGCATGAAAACATGAATTATGGAAATCTGTAAATTTCCTCCCCTATCTCTCTTCAGCATGGCTGTTTGAAGCATGGCTAATGTGAAGTGTTTTTAACCTGCAGGGCTAAGAGAGAGGGGAGCTCTAATGAGCTGGGATTGCTGCTAAAGTGTGTGTTTTTGTGCGCCTGCGATCGTGAATTTCCTGTGTGTTGTTTGTGTGTGTTTTGTTTAGCTATGCAAGACGGTACAAGATCTCTCCTGCAGTGCTTAAACATGGCAGTTCGGAGGGAGGCGAGTGTGTTTCTAGCCAGCTTTGGTCCCGAGTTTCATTAACTCAGTCAGTATCCCAGAGCCATGTAGCGGGAGAGAGAGAAAAAAAAAACAACACAGCATGTGTAAGAGAGAGGGAAAGACCAAAAAAAAAAAGGAGTATAAAAAGTAAAAAATAAGAGTTTGAAAGATCATACAGACACCTGAACCCAGCCGGAGGGGCCCTTTTCTGGCAGCTGAGGCTGTAGTTGTAGCACAACTAAAATCAGGCACAACATTCAAACTCTTTCCACCTACACACACACACACACACACACACACACATTCGCTGCCCATGCTGCTCAAACCCCCCAACAAGCCGGGCCCCGTTCCACACCAGTGGTTAAAAAGACGGGGAGCGCAGCTGACACTTGTGCCGGGGAGAGGAAGAGCAAAACGCAGCCAGCTTCCCCCCCTCCCGCCCGCCTCTCTCCTCTCCTTCCAAGTGCTGCTGCTGCTGCTGCTTTTATAGTCCCTCGCAAGTCATTTAACATTTCATAGCAGTAATGCATGGTCCTCTCCTGGGCCCAGAGTCACAGCACTGGTTTATTCATCAGACCTGACCAATTTAGCTGCAAGTGGATAGTCAGATTTGAGGCCAGAGAGAGAGAGAGAGAGATATTGGGTTTAGGTGCTGTTTGTGATTCTAGTTATGCCCGCTGCATACATAAAAATCATTGCTTTTGCCACATTCTAGTAAGATTGTGATGCCAAATCCTGCATTCCCTGATCTGACTCACAATAAATCCATCACCTCATCATCCCCTTCTCATACCTCCACCTTCCTCTTCTTTTTTTTTTTTAACATCTTCTTTCCCCTGCTCCTCTAATTAATCGCCGTTCCTCCTCTTTCCTCCCATCATTGCTTTTCTTCCGGCCTCCTCCATCAGGATGGGGGAACTAGTGTTTTCTCATTAGGTTAGCGCAACACTCTAATATCTGCCCAGATGCCCATTAGTCCGGCAGCTTGGCTCAACTGATGGGAACACAGATCAGAGGGCAGACAGTACAAGTCCCCACCGGCTCCGCTTCATAAAACATCCTGTTTCGCGAGCGACGTCGGAACGGAGCAGTCAGCCGGGCTGTGACGACGCCACGGAAAGGCTTCTCCGGAGGGGTTTACGGAGGGGGGCGGGCGGGAAAATGTTTTCTGTGCAGATTGTTAGCCTTAAAGAACATTTGACACAGGGAACCCATCCTGAACGGCATAACATCATTACTGTTGTTATTCCAGAAGTGAAAAAAAAACCAAATGCATATCTGTTATTACAAAATACGACACTGTCTAACTGCTTTTTATGCAAAGTGTCAAAGTGTAAAAGACTCGTGTGTGTATCAGACACCTTTCTTTCTCAAATTCCTGAAATGTTGATGTTTTATTAGAACTCAGGGTGTTTTTTTTCTTGTCACAACCGAGAGACGGAGGGCAGGAAGTGGGGGATTAGGAGTGAGTAGAGGCAAAGATCGGTGGGAGTTGGCAGGGTGAAAAGAAGTCATCCGGGACCCCCAGAGCCTGGTGATTCACCACACAATGAATACAGCACACACACACATCCGTGTGCACAAATCTTTTTTTTTTTAAAACGCGCACACGCAGACAGACACAGGTTACGTTTTTGGGGATGTCAGGACACATCAACGTCAGAGCCTCGTCCTTCTCAGAAAAGAGAGGACGATCCTAAACTGGAGACGGATCACACAATCTGGTGTCCGTAATTGGCTCATTTCTTTGCTGCGTGTCCTCCTCAGTGTTTGTACGAGAGCTGAGAAGTCTTTTGTGCTCACGTGTGGATGTTGTGTTTTTATAACCCAACATAAAAGGATTTTCCCTCTTCTTCGCAACTTCTAGAAAGTCACTGTAGCAGAGTTTTTCCTGACCCAGACGGGGTCCCTTGGGGGGGTGACTGTGCACAATGGTTTGTGTACAGTGAAGTGAGGAGTCTGTGTCGCTTTATGTGACAAAAACCTATGCATTTTCTTTATTTTTCTAACCATATGAGAAACAAAAATGCGTATTATGCTTGAGTAAATGGAATCCCAATAAAATAAAAGTAGGTAAAAAATGTACCTGCGATCTTTATTGTCAGTTATTATCATTTTGTACCCGGAGGGGCCACAAATTCCTCATCGCACAATCTTTTTTAAAAATCATTCTTCATTTAATTATGCCTTTAGTCTATTTTTCTGCCCTATTGCTAGATATAATCTGCTCTTTAATGTACTTATTCCCTCATATTTCCAGGCGTTTTTGTCTGATCATTATTTTTTTTTCACTTTTTAAAACACATTTATTGATGTGAAATGTGCTCTATGAATAAAACGACTTGAGTGATGCTGTAGATGTAGTTGTTATGACCATGAGAAAACAGAAGTGACAGCTGACATCAATCTTGTGCTGGGTTTTGTTGACAACAGGAGGAAGCAAAATGCGGCGGCTGCAATAGGGTATTTTGGCGTGCAGGATGCACAGAGGCAAAAATTTCCTGTAGGTTCATGTACTTACGGATAAACACGCCGAGGTTCGCTGGCTTTAAACATTTGTGATGATCCTGGAAAGAAGAGATTGCTATTGATCCGTCTCAATGCCACTGTGTTTGTATGAGTCATGCACCCGATTGCACTTCCCCTGAGGAAAGCTTTTTAGACATTTCTGTTTATTTCTAACAAGTGCCGTGTACAGTAGTAGTGTTTGACACGAGGAAACAGGCCAAGAGAGAGAGAGAGAGAGAGAGCGAGAGAGAGAGCTCTGGCCAGTTTGAAAACCTATCTCGTACAGTTTTTCTGATACGACACGCGCTGATTTTTACGTCACTGGTGTTGTCCGTTCTTCTTGCCACCGCGGTCCGCAGCCTGGAAACACTGGGCCCTGTTTCCGAACACACATCGGCAGTCCCTTCCAAAGCTCATCAACTCAATAAGCTCTGCACAGCGTTGGACAGTCTCTTCCAGCATCCCCACTCTGTGTGCATGTTTGGATCAGATATACTGTACAGTCAGTGCCTCAGGCTGACTTTGCTCTTCGCTGAGACCGGCCCTGGTGACACTGTAAAGACACAGGGGGAGACTTGAAAACGTGGATTCTCGGTGAGCTAAAAATGGAGCTTCTGAATGAACGAACTAATGAATAGAATCACATTAACATAGCAAACAGAAAGAATTTAAGCATATACACTCATTTTCTGGGCAGCGTAAGAGTTTGAATTTATTAGTGCTTAAATTACACTGATGTGAAATAGAATAGTGCTGTCATATTAATGCAGTGGCAATATAAAGACCGTTGGAACAATTCAACGAGAACTGAAAGATTTTACACGCGACCAAAAAGCATCACGAGAACATCTTGCTGTTCGGTGAAGTTAGGTTCAACAAATCAGACATTTACGATGACGGCATTGTCCAGAATGAGAAACACAATAATCGGCCTTTGTAGAAAGTCACTGCATTAGTCAGTGCGGAAACAAAAACGTCAGCACTTTAAAACTTGCGTTATCATTTGACCACGCAGAATTTCTTGCAGCAGTCTTAAAGAAGTGGTGGTAGTTGACCCCTGGAGACCAGTAAACTTCTCTGTGTGTGACTAATATTATTTCACAGCAACAAACCACAGTATCAGCACTTTCCATTACTTTGCCCTGCAAAAAAAAAAAAAGAGCAACCGCGAAGGCATCTCGAATCCCATCACATCTTACACTGTTAGGATATGCCGTCATGTAAACCTTGCTGTGTCTTCACTTTTTGTCGCCGTGATTCATGTAGAGAATCATTTTAGTCCCACTGTGTGGAGAACGACATACAGGATCATATTCATGACTTGATACTTGATGGAAAAGAAGCAGAGCTTTAGGAGCTCAAACATTTCCAGTGTTTCCTCTGTTTTCTATCATGATCATAGATCCCCCAGTTCACTCTGCCAAATCAGGAAAAGTGGATTTCATTTTTGTAAATAAATAGCAAAAACTGGGGAAACTGCAGTCGTGACTCCGACCCTTAACAATCTGAAAACCTTGCTATCCGTTTTTTTGAAAAACGAATGGAACCCAAAAAATAGCCTTAACATGCCGACAGCCTTGGATTCCGACTCTGACATGACAGTTTATGTCACAAATAAGGATAACAGCGTATTATCTGACTTAACAATCAAACAGATTGGCTACGTTCAGACTGCAGGACAATTCAGATTTTTTTTTTGTGAAATCCGATTTTTTTGCCAGTTCGTTCACATTTCTAATTAAATGTGACTTGTATGTGATCTGCTGTGTGAACTTCATACGACCCAAAAGTGTTCCGCATGCGCAGAAGAGGACACGATGACGTCACACGCAGCGAGCGTGCTCAGTGTTTACAGAAGTAAACATGGATGGTAATGGAGGAGCATATCCACCGCTTCGCCGCCGCCGATGGTGGAAATAAAACTGTTGCTGCAAACTAAACCGGCATCAGCAGCCAAGTAATGCCTGTGCATTCTGGCCACTTCCACCCTGGGGGTGCGCTCCGATGGGGTGGAATTGGCCAGAACGTGCACAATCCACTGGTCAATTAAACATGAAATCTAACAATGCACTAGTTATTATAACAACTATAAACAATAAATATTAACAACAAATGACCCTTTAAGCATCAAGCCCTCCTTGTATCTCGACCTCCGTCTTGCTATCTGACATAAAAGAAGGTTTTACATTTCGTGTCGGATTATCGAGTCACCACTGTGCTGATAAAACAAGTCAGACTGAATTTGCAGTCCGTGTCTCTCCTCCCTACAGTCCAACTTTGCTTCATCAAAAGTCTATATTACCAAACAGATTTATTTAATTGTATTTGTTTTTTAAAGGTCCTTTATTCTACACCTTGTAAACAAGTCTCATGTGATCCCAGTATGTGTGTTTCAAGTTCCAGGTCAAAATTCTGCACAGATCGATCATCCTCTCATGCCTATAATACCCCTGGTTTTAGCCTTGTTGTAAACGGGCTCTTCCAGCGTCTGTGGCTTTAAATCCAACTGAGCTGCTGCTGTCTGTGCAGAAACAAAGGCCACAGACATCTCTTTCTGCTTTTATTCTTTGTGCAGTCCAGGGGAGGAAGAGGCAGCTGGGGGCGGGGCTTTTCCTCTTATGACATCACAACAGGCTGCAAACCTCAACACAATTTCTAATCTATGGAGAAATAGTCTTTGCTTACGTTTTGCTGGTTTCTAGACAAACTGGACAGATAGCCGATGCTCAAAAACAAACTGGATAACGTGGACCCTTGGAATTAATTTGCTTATAATCTTCCCCCTCTGGCAGCCTGACAAAAGAGTGCTGGCTAGGGCAGTGTGTTTATAGGGTTGGTTGGCCAACGGGATGTACTTGGGCTGAGAAAGTAGTGAAGTACAACTGAACAATTGGACAAGTTTACTGTGTGGATGAGAGACATCACTAGACAAAACAATGTATCAATAATTGGCTGACTTGTACCAATTTGTTTTAGTCACTTTATCCTAGATACAAAATCCTGATGACTAAAGGGGTGGGTTTTTTTTTTGTCTTATACAGAGGAGATACAGTGATCAGGAAGATGTAGCCAAAATAAAGTGCATTTTTGTTGTTGTTGTTTTTCAGCTACATAAAGAATTGCATGCTGATTAGCCCTCTATGTGATTGTGTTACCCTCAGGCACCAAACTACCTATTAGGACCTCACACAACTCCCCCTACTTTTTTTGTTGTTGTTGACTTTTTAATAAATACATTTCATCCCAAAACACGTCTCTGTCCGATGAAATGAGGAGCTGAAGTGGACTTGACCTTTTGTCTGGGGATGGAGCAGACTTTTACAAGAAGCAAAGCTGACGATTTGGTAAGATAAATGCCACTTTTTAACATTTTTAAACTGAAATAACTAAAAAATGCACGCATGCCACATGTAAATAAGGATTTTTTAATTGATTAAAGACCTATTATACTCATATTTATGTACCAAAACTGTGTTTTTATTTGTTGCCTGAGGGTAACATTGTGCAGTTCGACAACATTTGTGGAGGTGTGCTGAGATGCATAATTGCGTCAACGTTAACTTATCTACTGATACAACCTGGAAATGGATACGGAATAGGTGGATGGAAAATAATGAGGCATTTAGGGTCATTCCTTCTGACAGTGGTCCTCACTGAGTTTGGCAGTTTGAAGGTCAGGTCAGTCAGTATGGATCATGTAGGAAAGACGGTCTATGATGCATTCTGATTTTTCTTTATGCTTTCTTGTTTTAAAGAATATTGTCTATCTGTTGATAATGAGGGCTGCAAGGTGGATTGGTGGTAACCACTGTTGCCTCACAGCAAGAAGGTTGCCGGTTCGCATCCCAGTGAGGACACCCGGGATTTTCTGCGTGGAGTTTGCATGTTCTCCCCGTGCAGCGTGGGTTCTCTCCGGGTTCTCCGGCTTCCTCCCATACAGTCCAAAAACATGTTGAGGTTAATTGGTGATTCTAAATTGTCCGTAGGTGTGAATGTGAGTGTGCTTGGTTGTCTGTCTCTAAGTGTAGCCCTGTGATAGACTGGTGACCTGTCCAGGGTGTCCCCTGCCTTCACCCTGAGTCAGCTGGGATAGACTCCAGGCGACCCTCGTGAGGATTAAGCGGTGTATAGATAATGAATGGATGTTGATAATGAGAGAGACATGGACAATGTGCACACACAGTCATTTGGTCGCTTGGATGTTGCATTGCTCAGTGAAAGACCAATGTAGATTTACAGGCCTGGTTGATGCAGGAATCTAGTCTGTGTCGCATTCGTTTAATTTTGGGTTTGTTTCAGGATTGTATTTTAATGCAAATAGAGTTTTTCTCATTGTAGGTGAGGGCTAACGGAGTCACAGCATCCTATTTAATACTGTAGTATTTTAATTAGATGCATATTAAGGTCTAGCATTGCATGCTACATTGTCATGTTTAGCAGAATTTATGTAAAAGTTGTGATGCAAACTGGACAGTAAAAGCACCTGAGGTCATATTGTAGGGCTTCATACTTTTGGAGTGCTGGATTTATTATTCAAGCCCCTATTTGGCTACTGCTGGTATTTCATAAATACATGAAATGGAAACGCATGTGAACATGAGATTTTAGTTAATAATTTCTTTATTATGTACGATTTTGATCATAAATTAGACGTTAACCATTGTTAGCTTGAAGGCATTATCTTGTGGTGGTGCGAAAAGCAGATCTTATGACTGAGACATTTCTATCATAAAAAAGTATTTTTTCACCAAATTAAAGAAAAAAAAAAAAGGCAATAGAAGGTTATTATGGTCTGCATGCTTGTAATAGTGCACATGTATAGTGCAAACAGGCAATACATAGACCAGAGAAATACTTTTTCTTCTTGTTATACATGATTTTCCGGCCTGCTCAAAAATGGAAATGCATACCAGCCTGTGGATGACCAACCATAGCGCTGCGATTGTTTAGTTTCAAGGAATGACATCACGGATCAAAGTGTGCAGATGCAGATATGGAGAGGTGTTCAGCTCCATTTTCATGTGCGCAACAACAGTTTATTGATCCTGGTGTGTGCATATACTCCTGTGTGAAAGTGGGCTGCATAATGACAGTCATGCATGTAATTGCAGCGCCTCTGTGCATTAAAAAAAAAAAACCTTTCTGGTAATTTGCAGCCGAGCTCAGTGGGAGAGCGTGTCACACTCAACGCAGATTTATGATGAACTGGTTCATTTAAAAATATATTGAACTTCTGCAACCATGGAGACGACGAGGTGCAGCGGTTTGCATCATTGTCACTCACTGTTCTCCCAAGAACCCTCCTCAGCCTCTTGTTTCTCGCACCCCGGAAAAAGAAGCAGAAACGCGTCAGTGCTGGCTGCTCCAGACAAATATAGATACAAGCACCTAACACATGTACCAACACGCGCTTTTCTTTCTTTCTTTTCTTTTTTTTTTTGTCGGCGGGCCAATTCAAATCTGCAAAGCGCCGTCACACGAAAACCTTTCTCCTAAACGCCAGCGATGCAGTTAACCCCTGCAACAGGTTCTCTGTTGCCATGGCAACGTGCTGCAGGCTGACCGAGCGGGATGCGAGTGAAAAAAAAACCCATTTCCTTGGCGACCAGCGGAGACATGCAAAAACATCAAATGGATTGCGTGCGTGCGTGCGTGCGTGCGTGCGTGTGTGTGTGTGTGTAAACCGAATGAGCTCATGCGTGTTTGCGCGAGAACATGTTAAGATCTCATCAGCGTACGTCGCACCCTGCTCTGTATCTCATCACTCACTCCCACCAATGATGAAACAGACTGTAAGTAAAGGGCAGGATTGCCGCTCAGTGATTGACACGACTGTTTGTTGTGTTAAAGCAATTGACTTACACGCACACATACACGTGCACTCAATCACAGGCACAGTTCCCCTCTTGCCCCCCCCGCCTCCCCTCCCCTAATGACTGCAGCCATCATTATCCTACCAGCGGTTTGTGGCTGGGAACGTGGAGACATGAAAAGAGAACAGTCTCATGCTCATTCTGCATCTCTGTGGATGAGCTGATGTGAGGAGAGTCAGAGAAAGAGAGAGTCATGAGCCAGTTCCCTCTGCATTCTTCTCTCCCATGTATCTGCCCACGCGCTGCCTTCCACCCACATTATCGCAACAGTGATGGAACTTTTTCTACCTCCTCCCATGCTCGTTTTCTCATTCTCCGCTCCTTTTTTCCTCCCTCCCCGTTCGCATGTTCGCTCCCCGTTCTCTGTCTGTCACGCTTCCTTCTGCGATTTGTGTCTGCGCTGCTCACGCGCTTTTCATTTGTCATTCCTGAACCCTACCTTCTCCTTTCTGTCATTTCTTTTTTTTTTCCCCCCCTCCTTTTTATTTCTACCCTCCATCCCGCCCTCGCGCTGTCTTTTCTGATGGAGAGCACATTTTAAATAATTTCTCTTGCCTCTGTGTGTGTGTGTGTGCATCAGCCATTTGCCTCAACTACAGCAAAACTCTGGAGACCTGCACAGGAGGACTTAAGAGTTTCCACTGTCACTGTAATGTCGTCAAAGAGTCCTTTATGTTTCGTCTTTGTCCCTGTAAAGCAAACTTCTCAATATGATTTAAGATTAAAAGGAGAGATGGAGCTGGGCATGCAATTACTGTGTAAACGAGAGGGATGCGGTTATTTCCGCTGCAATTATAGAGTCTCAAATAAGAGTTATTTGTCTCAGCATATTGCTCTGAATTACCGTCTACTTCATAAATATTCCTACGGCACAATATCTAAGCTCAGCCTTCGATACAATCGCTATATTATTCAAGAAATCCATTCCACTATCAGAGTTACAGCATCATCTCTAGGGGCAGGTGCGAATGAGAGGGGAGCAGTTTTATCCGATCACAGCCAGTGGAGGTGCCTCATCAAAGGCCTTCTGGCCCGGCCTGCTCCCCTGGGGGGCATTGCCATCCTCCTGGAGGCACATCAAACACATGAAAGAAGAACCTCCAGAGTCACCGTCCTTTGCCTCCATCATAGCTGTCCACATTTATCACCGTACCCGACGACGGTTATTTCCAACGATGCCTCGCGCAGAAAGCTCTCCGCCGAAGATTCTTTCGGTTTTGTTTTATTGATTCCCCTCTTCAAGCTCGCTTTTAGGCACGACAGCTAAATGTTGCAGAATTTGATCGGATCAGTAAAGCCGAACTTCTCGGCGAGTCAGAGGAGAAAACATATTGAGAGAAAAAAAATCATTCTTAGGCTGCATTTTAGGGCATTAAAGCTGTTTTTCTTTTCTCTGAGAAGTGGAGATTTATTTTCCATGCTATAGCCTGCTGGAGAAAAAAAAAAATAACACTGGGCTCTCTATTTCAACCATGCAGCGAATTTGTACGGACATCCTCCATGCTCCCAAACATATTCTACCATATTCTCACCTGCAGTGTCCTTTTCCCACTGCCAGCTGTAGCAGACAGTATTCCCAAGGAGGGGAGCAGAGATGCAGCCATCTTAGAGGCAGCGGTGCATGCCAATGTCTGCCTCATGAGTTCACGGAGGAAGTAGTTCATCTTCCTCCTCTGTTATTTTATTCATTACTGCATGTCGGAGACGGGGAACAGACACACTCTGAATACAGTGCACTTGCTCTCTCACACACACACACACACACACACAGGCGATCAGGTGGGCAGAAAGGCACATTTTGATGTCGTGTTGGTCCCCTTTCTTATCTTCTTTTTAACCTCTTAGTTATTTTACTCATTATATTTTTTATCTCATAATGCTTCTTCTTGTTTATCTGCTCTATATAGCAACTATTTTTATGGCACGCCACTTAGGCTCATTACAGATGCTCCAGGCTTTTAAACGCAGCTTTAAATAGTAGCTGCGAAGTCATCTGAGGATTAAATGGAAATATAAGAACCCCGTTGCCTGCGGTGGCACACTTCTTGCTTCGTGTTTGCCTTTTGTTTTGTCATTTCAGGATGAACTGCCGTGGCCTCTGCTTGTGGTGGGGGCAATTAGGAGTTAGCCCTTAGGCGCTCGCTGTTGAGGATTTCTGGGTTTTCTCACTTGAGTAAACAGCAGCACATTTAAAACACACATGTGTACTCGAACCGAAACACACAGAGTAAAAGGTAGCGAGCACAAAGGGGCAGCAGAGCACTGTGTTTAAGCCCTGGAGGTGTCATTATTTCAATGTTGCATCTTGGTCTTTTGTATGACACGTTGCATGTGAAGGGTTGTTGGTTCACTGGGAGAGAAAAAAAAGAAGCCATTGGGCATTGTGGAGTCAAAAGGGAAGGTAAAGAAAGGGGGGAAAAGAGTGTTCTGCGACTGCCTGGTAGCCCATGCTTACCACAGCTCAACAACACTCATTAAGCTCAGCTGCCTCTGCTGTGAAAGTTTGGGAGATTCAAACTGAAGAAGACTCCTATCCCTCCCCCTGCAGGCCAAAACACCCTCTGAATTACATTTCATCTCCCTGGCTTCTTCCTGCGATGTAAATAAGTTGTGATTTGCCCGTGCTGTGGTCGGGCTTGCACAGGCATATTTTAAGACTAGTCGTCTGTGGACGTTTTTTTTTTTTTTTTTCACAGCTCTGTGCGGAAATGTTGACGTTAAATGCAACCAGTAAGCTTAATTAAAACAATTAGCCTATGATTCTGCAACTGCTGCTCCTGAGTCATACGGGCCACGTGGAAGCTACACTCATCTGACACTAAATTTTATTAAAGCAAAGAGTTTCCTGGTGTTAAAACCGATTCACTGGAACACACATTAGAAAAGATCTGATACAATAGATTATATGTATAAGGAAAACAAAAAAAAGTCACATTATTGTCCTTGTTAGACCACCGTCTCATCAATCTGTCCATAGAAATTCAAATATAAATACCCTGTGTAAAGGAATGGATGGCTGCCATTATACTTGAAACCATTAAAACAACATTTTAACAAAAGCCTGTTCAGATATCCAAAACAAAAACCCCTTTCAGATAAAGTTGCGTTAACGCTCCAATGAAAGCCTCACTTTCTGCATATACAATAAAGCCTCGTTATAGAGACGTGAGTATTGTTTGCTGCGTACAACATCTGCAAATTACATAACTCACTTTTCAGAGTTTCTGCGGTTTTGCTTCCTATAGTTTAGCCATATTGCACGATCTGCTGCTGATGTATGCTGACTATGTAGAGACACATAGTGGGCTGGTTATACGCAGTTTAACGTCTATAGAAATGTTAAAATAACTCGTATTCTGACTCACTAGAAACCATTTTGGTGTCACTGTGAACAGTTATTCATAGTTGTGTACGTCCTCTGACAAGTTGAACAGCACATAAGTCTTTCTGCAGACCTCTGTGTCAGAACACATTTTTTGACTTTGCTCAGTGATTCAAACAGTTCCATGTTGTTGCCGTGTACGCAGACCAATCAATCACGACTTTGTACGTGTGAAATAAAAAATATGGATCTCATCTCCCTTTGCGGCTAGTTAGGTAACAACCCACAATCAAGGAATAATCCGTCCATATATCCTTTCATTTCAGGGCGAGCACAAACCCATATCCAGTTTAGAAACACCAATTAACCTACTGTGCGTTTCAGACTACAGAAGCTCATGCAGGCACAGGGACTAAATGCAAACTCCACACAGAAAAAAAATGAAGTGAGAATCTCATTGCTGTGAGGCAACACTGCTAAATCATTTCTTTCAAGGTCAAGTAAGTAACCATAATTGGCCAAGCAAAATTTCTATTACAGAACTTTTGTGTTGACTAAAAATGATGTCGATGTGGGAGCTACTCTACGACACAGAAATCAAAGAAAACATTCCCGTGTCCCGAGAATAAATCAGCTGACATGACTGCTGTTTCAGGCTGAATGAAGCAGGTACCGGCTATATATGTATATATACATATATATATGAGGTGTGTCAGAAAAGTTCCAGGACTGGTGTCACAAAAGATATATTTCAAACCCAAACTACAAACTACAAGTTTTCCCCTTCAGATGATCAACCAGCACATCTACAAAGAGATCCTGTGGCGTTTGCTTCATTCAAAAAAGGCGAGAGTTGTGGCAGGACAAGTCATAGTTGCTTCACTATGACAACGCGCCTGCTCACAACGCCCTGAGCATCCCACAGTTCCGGGCTGAGAAGAGCATCACTGTGCTGGAGCATCCTCTCTCCTCACCCCACCTGGCTCCGTGGGATTTTTTTCCTCTTCCTCAAGCTCCAGGGGGTCATCAAGGGGACCCGTTTAGAAGACGACATCAAGACGGCTGTGACGACGGAGCTGTGGAGGATCCCGGAAGAATCTTCCAGGAGTGCATGGCGGTGTGGCAGAGAAGGCTGGGAAAGTGTGTTAGACTCCAGGAGGATTACTTGTAGTTTGTAATTTGGATTTGGAATATTTATTTTGTGACACCAGTCCTGAAACTTTTCTGACACATCTCGTATGTACATATGAGAAGCTTTATAATTGATGAAATCAATGCTCGCTCAGCTCGTCCTGGTAGATGTACGAGAAGTCAAGTATGAGGTGTAGTGAACTGATGCTCTCTCAAATCTTGCATTGAAAATCTGATTTAACTTTTCTAGTTCACAGAGAGGTCAGAGGTCTCCTATCATAAAGTCATGCACCGCCTATAGAATAGAATATAAAATAGAAATACTTTATTGAACCCTCAGGGGAAGTTACAGTAGCAAGCAGAAAGAGTAACGTGGAGGTCACTTTACTCTTATTGTTATTCTTATATTTAGAAAAAGTATGCTGATGTACAAACTGGACTATCAAGTGTAAAGTATACTATGATTAAAAAGTGTCAAATGCTGAATATAAAAACATACAGTGAATGGGGAAATTAAAGTCCTGTAAACAGCCGTGCAACATGGCGCCTTGACTTGAATGCAACCTTACACACAAATGACGGTTCCTGAGAGCCTGTGTGATGTGGACTGTGACGCTAGTGTCACATTCTCATGTGTGCTTACTGTCCATCGGGGACACATCAGGGGAGAATACTGTATATGTTTCCCCCGTCCCTAAATCCCCTCATATATACCCACAGCGCCGACTTTTCTGTCTCCACCATATGTGGCCTTGCAGGCTTCCTTCGCTTGAGAAACTGAAGATGGCTAACGCCGGCTGATTTATTTATGAGGTGGGGTTCAACGCCGGCAGCTTTAGGCCCGTCTTTAAGGCTCACCTCTTATAGTGTATTCATATTGACAGCATTTGTGGTCTTCATTAATATTGCATTTTGACATCCTGACAGATATACATCCCCAGAGGAGTTTAAAGTTTTGCTACTTCACCAAAATATTCTCTGCACCTTCATCTCCAACATCGACAGGCAGGCGGTGATTGCTTCTGCTGTGGCAGATTTCGCATCTGTTGCTGGAGTTTAAAAGAATGCATCTTTTTTTTTTTTAATCGGATCGGTTTGTGTTCAAAATGTAGCAGTTTCAAACTTCACGTACCTTCCTCAGGTGACAAGAAGAAGTGCTTTCTGTGCTGTCTCAGCCATCAACGCAAAAAGTGAAAAAAAAAAGAAGAGAAAAAAAACAAAAACGACGACCACTGTGTAAAAACTTTGAATGCAAGAAATCTGAATGACTTTGAGGTAGCTGTCTAACATTTCTGATGGCAGATGGTAGATGCAACAAGCAATATAAATAGAAGAAGAACAGCTATAAATAAACCGGATGGATTGATTAGCTTTATCTTATTCCGCTGTGCATTCAGAGCCTTCCTTTATGTGGTTTCCTTACATGTAATTTAGAATGGGTACTTTGCTGTCTTTTAAATTATTCAGGCACACACAGCCTTACGAAGCTCCCCTCCCTACACACACACACACACACACACACACACACACACACACACACGTTAGGTGATGCAGTTGCGAAGAGTCATTGGTGATGACTGTCATTTGTGGTCCCTTGGGTGGCTCAGTGGTCAGAGATTGGGATGTAACAGAGGAAGACTATTATTGTGATCTACTCAATTATTAATCTATGAATGAACTCAATGCCCAGAGCGGGAGAGGGAACTTTTGGTTGACAGGAAGCATAGCTGTCATTTGCCCAAGCAAAGATAAAAAATGCCTATGTATAATTTAACTTGACTTCTCGAAAATTAAAGAGCGTTCAGAGCTTTTGCAAAGGTAAGAATCCACTTTTTAAAGCAGCATGTCATGCCATTAATCATATTTTGTGATGACACATTAAATTTTTTGTTGCATTTTAGGTATGCGAAACGTCCATCGGTTGTAACATTTCCACACTGTGCAAAGGTTCTCGCTCCTATTTGCTCCTCCTTTTGTCCAGAGGAACCCAGGTGCTTATCTCACCTGTGTTCACTTGCGATGGAGTGCATCTGCAGAGATAGCATCACCAACTAGCTTTGTTGTCGGGAACCAAAATGTTCTGCTGACTTTTATTTTAACTGAACTTGAGCCAAACCTTGTTCTGGGTTTTCCGCACGCCTCGCCCACGCCATCATCACCAGCAGCTATCCCTTATAACATCATAACTTCATAAACGTCACCCTCCCCCCAAAAAAAACGAGGAGCCGTCATGAACGTAACTGCCAGAGATTGCATTTTTATCCCATGTTGTGTTTACATACCAGCAGAACCACCTTTGATGGGATTAGAATCACTAAAGATGTGCTTTAGCCGGCCCGGGAAGCTGCTAGCAGGGAGAATGTGCAGGGATTTATGCATTTTTGATGCAGCGTGGGGAGGAGTGGAACTCTGAAAAGGCTGCATGACCTACTTAGAGAGCCGTGGAATTCAGACGACTCGTCATGCCACAAAAAGAGAGAAATCTTTCTCTCACTCTCTGTCTGTGTGTGTAAGAGAGATGTATGCAAAGTGTACTCTCTTGCATGATTTTTTTTTTTTTTTGCCTGCCGGTGTTTGCGAACGGTTGCACACGTATGCAATAAATTCATCAGAGAGTTTTTTTTTCCCCTTCGTTTCTCTCTTTACTTTGCATTAGTGTGTGTTTCCTGCTCCACGGGCTGCATCTGTAGCCGCTCAGTCTGTTTTATTTAAAAGCCTCTGACATCCTGCAACACTTCTGCTCGCAATCCGCTGAGATGGTATCTTCCCGGCTTTAGACACGTGCACGCAAACATCCACACAGGGCACCGGACTAACGGCGCCCTCTCCCTCTGTCCCCATATAAGGGAAAAATGCAATTTTCTTCGCGACATGGCCTTGTACACAAATTAATTTTCCTTTGCAGTCTAGCCCCCTTTCTCTCTCTCCCTCCTCTCTCCATCACCCATTTACTCTCTCTTCCTTGGTAGCTATGGCAACACAGCATTGTACGTCAGCTTCTCAATCGAGACGGCATTGTCCGATTGCTCGGGCTGTCACATTCCTGCTTTACTGTCGCCCTGTAGGGTGAGAGAAAGGGGCGAGGCTACAGTGGCTTTCCAGTCACCTCAATGCCGGCTAGTCAATAAGCGATTCATTAGAAGAGACAGGCACTCACAGTCAATGCCTTCAGCTGGAGTGTTTATTTGGCCCGGAAATGAGCTATTGTGAGACAAGAGTCGACCACCTGGTTGGGTTGGTGAATGTGCATGTGCGAGCGTCCGTGTGTGGTGGGCTCGTAGCTCCTCATGATTGATGATTGTTTGTGGACACTGTTGGCACGGCCCCCAGCCTGGTTAAATATGCGCTGGTTGATGAATCCCAGGGTGCGTGGTGTTTGTGTGTCCGCATGTGTCGGTGACAGCGAGCGCTGGTGGCACAGTAATGACGATTGGCTCCGAAAAAACCATCCCAAGAATATAAAATGCAAAAGCGTCAGATCATAATTTGTAAACACACATGGTTTTTTAAACCATCATTTTCAGTTAATGATCACAGTCATTGTGGTTCAAAGAGTGTGATGATTGGCAGAGAATTTAGAGATAGCATTTGGATGGGCTGGAAATATTTTCAAGTGCTCGTCCTGCATCCTGCTCTTTACACCTCTATCTTCTCCTCTCACTGGAACGTCGTTATCCATTACCTTCAGCAGCTAATCTGCGGCCCTTCTGTGCTTTGATGCCACCGACTATCTAATCAATTTTCGACTAATGCTAACGATTGATAAGCACATTTGCTTTCCCTGTTATGTCAGTCCACCATTTCAAAGCATCCTTTGAAAAAATATGGTTAGGTGATTAACTAAGAAAGTAATTGGATCGAGCAGAAAAGTGCAACGTTAACATCCAGAGAAGATGTGTTAATGATGCAATGCTTACAGCCATGACCCTTAATAACTTTAAACCTCCCAGAGCTGAGAGATGAGAGGAGGGAGAGAGAGAGTGAAGGGATGAATGAGAGGTGGGAAGTGGAGAGAGGTGGGAGTTTCTGTGAGACAGAGAAAGAGTGTGAGAGGGGGAAAGAAGGATGATGAAATAGAGAAAAGAAGTAGCGGTTGGGGAGAAAGGTTTAGAGAATGAAAGCGAGGTCCTAAATCCAAACAGAGACAAGGCCAGGATTCCTGGGAGGCGGCATTCTGCTGTAACAAGATTGATGTGCGTGGACAGAAGAATCCTCAGGCTGCAGAGAGGGACAGCCTGAACTGTGCTCTGCTCTACACTACAAAGTACACACTCTCACACGCACACACCTCCATGCACCCACTCACAGTTTTTTTGGAATTCAGCTCCGCAGTCCGCAATGCCTACACTTGCCAGACTCCCATCTGTCTTGTGTGGAATAAAGAGTTGATTCTTCTCTAAAAGTTGTCAATAGATGGCCCTCCTAATTTGGAGAAGGATGAGTAATCTGCCGGTGTCTGTCCTTTCAGGCCTGAATAAATGTCAACAGCAATATCTGCCTCTTTCCACTCTCCACTTTGGCCATTATGAAATAACCAATAGTGTCTTAATAGAAAGGACTACCGGCAATGTCATCCGAGCACACAGGCTCGAACGTGACTCGTGTGGTGATTAAAAGCGCCCTTCCGAAAGACAATGTCAAAGCCAATCGAAAGTAAACTCCCATTATGGGTTACATGTTGGAAATTAATGAAAACGTCGTGCCACGGTGAGTGACGGGCGAAGTCACAGCAAAAGCAAAGTGTGTGAAGTGTCGCGCCTCTTGTGTTTTGTTTTGTTTTTTCTCCTCCCATCATTTAACCATGCAACCGTCATCCTTGTCAAACCTGGAGGGGAACTGATTTGAATGTGGCTCCGGAACAGCTTTGTCAAGACTGACAGAGTTGCTGCGATGATGTCAACAGGGTTATCTCAGCTCGGGCTATCAATCCGTTATGAACTTGGGAGGTGGCGGGTGGGGGGGTAAGATGTGGGGTTTCTACCAGGCAGGGAAGGTCTGATGAAACTCACTCTCTTGTTGCATCATGGGAAGTGTAAGATCGAGCTTTTTTTTTTTCTTTTTTTTTTCGGAGCTTAGCCAGTACTAGACAGCACAATTCAAGATATCGTAGCCTCTGCTGTTTCAGTTTTAAAAACAATCTGTATGTTCCTCATTTTATGACAATCAGAATCAGAAATACTTTATTCATCCTCGAGGGGAAATTCTTTTTTGTCATATGCATGTTTCCCACCCAAGAGTAAAGACAGAACTTTAATAAGATTAAAATAAAAATAAATACACAAAGTACACAAAAAGATATCAACCTCTAAAAGAAAACATATTTACACACATATATATAAAGTTAAGATGCAGGTTGTATGAAGGTTTGTGCAGAAACAGTGTCCGGTATATTTAAAATGTGGAATTTGTTTGAATTATTTGAACATTCACTCTTTGCAAAGACAATTCTTTTGACATGTATCAATCTATTCAATAACAAATATTGAAAACAACCCAAAAAATACTGAGCAGTTCTCAAAAACAGGTAATCTGAGCGCCTCGATGTTGCTCAGTGTGTTGTTTTAATGTGACTCACTTCTTTCAAATCGCCACAGAAGGAGATGTGGAAGCACGTACACACACTTCAGAGGAATAGTTTGACATTTTTTGGGAAATATATCTGTGAGCTTTCTCGCTTGGATTTAAATGAGAAGATCAGCTCCTCTCCGAAATGTCTGCATTCATCGTAACGCCAAAGCCAGCTGGTTAGCATAGCTTAGCAGACTGTGGAATCTGTGGAAAACAGCTAGCCTGACTCTACCTGGCAACTTCACCGTGACAACACTCCAGGAAGTCGCTGCATCCTGCCAAGAAATAGTCTGGCACGTAAATCCCACAGAAAAAAAAAAAAAAAAAAAGGCACACAAAAAAGCACAAATGATTGTATTCACTCTTTAGATTTTGAACAGATTAAACAAATGAGGTGCTGGTAGGCAGATTTTGATACCTTTTGCACAAAGCCGCTATTATATTGGTTTGATTGAACGGACAGTGAGAGTGGTATCGATCTTCTTATCAGGCTCTCGGCAAGAAAATGAGAAAATGGGGCGCGATGATACGAATTCTAATTTGACTATTTTGTCATGTCTCCTGTACAGCACAGGTAGCGACGCTGTCTCCAATTAAGGTGAGACAGAGCGGCGTTTTGCAGAAACACACACGCAGAACGACACACAAACCAAGCTTGTGCACTAAAAAAAAATCATCATTCCATGCTTCTCAGGCCCTTCTCCCCGCTCTGCTGGGCAGCTGAATTGATACGGACCACCTAGTTTGTGTATGTTTCAAAATGGTTTTCACCTCTTTTCCCCTCCTCTCACTCGAAAATAAGCCTCTACTCTTGCAGACAGCATTATGAGAGGTAAACAGGGTGGAGAGGGCTTCTAAAGAGTGGAGGCAGGGACTTTTAAATGGGGATTCTTAGAAAGCAGCAGGACTTGTATATTTATGCTGGAGGAGTTTTCAAGAAGATGGGGGGGGGGCATCGAGATTGGACTGGGCCGAAACTTTCACACAGTTGTTGTCCATAAAGCTTTAATATCCCCAATTGACAAGAAATATGTGGCAGATTTTATGTGCGCTCTTATTATTCAGTTTATGGGCTGCTTCAGTTGAGAAAAACTCCAACATAATCTAACAAGTATCTTGGAGGGTAGCAATTTTTCATTTGGAGTTCACTTAAGGTCGTGCTGTCAGTGATAAAACCGGAGAACAATTATACGAAGAATGCCTTGAGTCAAAATCGACCATGGTGCATTTTGTAGCAGCAGATATCACATTTCCCCGAATCAAGAGGGCTGTGAAAGAACTGCTAACAGACTTGCAGAGATGTCTCTCTCTCTTCTTTTGTTTTTTTTTTCTCTCAGTAACCTTGGGCACCTGCATACCAATCAAACCAGCTCGTAATCCAATGCTGCACTAATTTACCACTGTACTAATAACCAGATTCATCCTCCTTTCTTCCAGCGCTTTCTGTTTTTCCTGCCTTGCTTTACTAAATTCATCCACGGGACGGAGCGGAGGACCTTCGGGGCCCAAAAAAACAATTGACTTGATAATGAGATCTCTCTTGTTCCCGCTCTTTGTCTCATTCCACAAAATAATCACCGAGCGAATCAGAGCCTAATAGGACATATTACTGCGATCAACATCGCAAAGTTAAGATCTCCTTGAAACCACTTCTTTGTGGAGTGAAGATTACTTTGACAGAATCCACACTTGCTGGTGTGAGTTTAGGTAAAATAACAACTCCTCCTTTGCAGAGCGCTGCCGAAATTAGGTGTCAGACTGTAAAATGTAATAATATGTTATTATCAACCTACACTGGGAAAAAAAAACCCAGTGATATTAATACTGTAGAAAAATGGGAAATCCCCATCTCATAACAACAGTAATTTTCCATGATTGAAGTACATTTTAGCCTTCAGTTAACATTGTATCATGTGTATGCTTACTCACATAGATTAAAACAATTTAAATAATGTAGTTAATATATAATAATGATATAAAATATCATAATAAATTATTTATGTAATGATAAAAAAGTATTTTGGTAGATTATTAGTAGATTATTTCTGGTAGACATTGTACACGAAATAAAACATTTACTCAACTTTTTTTTTCTTTTAGAAAACTTAATAAATACATTTAAATAACTAAATATACAAGCTAGCTCTATATCTAAGTGAAATTATAAAATCAGTACTTGTTTGGTTTTGCTAATTGTCACAATTTGTATCTAATTTAAATATATATATATTTACAGTATTAAAGTTTCATTGATTAAATATATTTTTTGCCTTTTTGTGACTTAGAAAAATCTTTTTTATATATATTCAGAATATTCTCTATAATTTTTTTTTTTTCAAATTTTGTGCTACTTCAGAGTTAAAGGTTTCCTACATTTAGGCATTTAAATTATAAGTCTTTTTTATTTTATTTTATTTTATTTTATTTTATTGATGTTTTTATGTAGTTCAAAAACACAAAAAATCTGTAATATGAAAAGGAAATTCAAAAGCAAATTATAGATTTATTTATTTAGTTAGTTAGGTGGTTAGTTGGTTATTTATTTAACAGTGCACCATTAACTAAAATCAACGGAGCTCTTACTCCTAAAACAAACTAGCCAAAGAAAAAGGGAAGGCCGCCTGATTTTTTTTTTTTTTGCCAGTTTAAACACATCACCGTGATTTCTCCCTCCTCTCCTCTTCATTTTCCATCCGTCGCATCCTCGGGGGCCGATCATTTCAGGAGGATTTCACTTTGGTCTGTCCCTCTCGCTCGGCAGCACAACATGTTCCAGCTGTTGTCAGGTCTTGTCAAAAGCACAACAACCTGTAATAGGCTTAACGCAGCATCTGCTTTCTGCGCTGCACAGATTTCTAATAAAGGTGCAATGTGTTCGCTCTGATTTTTAGCACCACTGGCCAATTTGAGCTTATCTCTAATTCGCGAGCGAGCCCATGTGTGTGTGTGTGTGTGTGTGTGTGTGTGTGTGCGCTATTGTTTGCGTGTTTGTCAAATTTTGCGTTTTGGCCCTGCGTTTTGCGTGAGGATGATAATTTATCTGGTGAATTGGTGTGCTTGAGAATAAGCACGAGCACAGGGGGAGAATATTGTGTGTGGGAGTGACAGAAAGTGAAAAAGAGCGAAAGAGACTTGTCACCACCGAAGAGGCTTCCAACGTGCCATCATGGTTATCCTGGTGGCCATCTGAGCTCTCCAGAAAGCGAGAGATAGATTGAGTGCAATAACAAGAGCCAGACTGCACGGAGAGAGGAGGAGATGGAGGGCAAACAGCCATCAGCTTGAGCAGCCCAGTCAGTCTGTCGCAGTGGATTTTAAAGGCCAGCCTCTCCCCAGACAAGTAGTGGGTTCCTCAGCTTTTTCCTCCCTCTGTGTTGCACGCATGCAATGTGAGGGGAACAGATTGAAAAAAACAACTCCATCACTCTTTCCTGCTCTCAATTTCACTTCATCCACTCTCACTCAATCAATGTGTACCCTCCTCGGATACTCCGGGGCCTGCTGTTTAAATGTTACCACGAGGAGCCTTGATGCTTGCAGCATCTCAACTTCATTCTTCCTCCTTCTCCCTCCCCCTGTTTCTCACTGAAAGTTCTGGCTATTGCTTTTTCATTGGGTTCTGAGCTGTAAATTACTTGTCAGCCATGTCTTCCTGGTAATTTAGAAAGGGAAAGAAAAGACATGGTGGGTGATATGTGGACTTCTCAGTTGCACAAGAGGAACAAATAGCTTCTTGAAGATCCTATGTGTAGAGATGGTGGCAGGTGAGGTGTGACAGCCTGCACAGTAGGGAGTGTTGACCTGAAAGGACCAATAAATGACCCCCGTGAACTCAAAGGAGGCTTGTGTATGAACCATAGACTGTATAAAAGATGGACGTAGCAACCGGCCCTGAAAAATGAGGCCAACCTGGAAGTGTCAAAAACCTGCAATATCACTACGTCCGCTAGCTGCTGGCTCCAAAAAGCCCTGGCTCCCATAGACAGATCACAAAACACCACATTCCTACAACTCAGGATTTTTTTCTTATTAGTTTTCATGGTCAAGTCTCAGAGATCAGGTGACCAATCTGAAAATAAATCAATACTGAATTTTTAAAAAATCGTCAACATTTTGCGGGGCAAGGGGCGTGGCTGGCTTGATTGACAGTCGGCAGCGACGATGCAGATGAAGCGAGCAGGAGGCGGTAAATGTGGGCGGGCAGAGAGGGCCCGCCTCTCAATCCGTCTGACCAATCGCTGCTCCTATGGCTCCGCCCCCCTCCGACGATTTTTGTGTCACTGGCTCCAAAAATCCAAGATGTCAACCAGGAAGTAGCAAAACCCTGGCTTTTGGTGCAGAAACCAACGGGTGACGTCATGGTAGCTACGTCCATCTTTCATATGGTATGAACTGAAGATGATACGTTGCCCCTACGCTGAAATTGTAAAACTTTTCCTCAACTGCTGATTCCCACACACAGCAGACTTCCAGCAGTAACTGGTATTGACAGCCATGGCAGAGTTTAGAGGATTAGTTGGGTTTGTACATGGGGAAATGGATAATCTTCTTTAGATCTGACCTATTGGCTGCACCCTGCTAACTCTATGGAGCTTTATAATGCCAAGCATATGTTTTAGCAATCACTGGATTCAGCGCGGATCACATCTCCTCTCCTGGCTTGTAGATGTGGAGGCAATTCGGCGAGGAGTGCATGCAAGGAGGCAGCTGTTACGAGAACAAGCTCTCTTGAATCTGCCGCACAGACATCAGACATCGGGATGGATGTATACATGTGTACCTGTGGATGCCTTGAAAGGGCGACATCAATAGCGTCAGTGCTTGTTTCTTTTGACAGTGCAAAGATGTACATTACCCCGGTGTGGTGTGTGCAGTTGAAAAGGCTCACACTGATAAATATGTGTAGCTGCTGGAGGCATTACTGGATGTTTTTATGTGTTGTTTTTCATACTTTTATAGGCACATGATGGAGAGTGACATACTATACCACAGCAACAGGTTTAACCCTCTATACCAAAGCAGTGTCTCCGTGTTTATCACAGTTATACTCACTGTTGGCTCATTTTTCTTACTGCAATGCCAAGTCCTGCACCTCGACACAAACGACACAACCGTGGCTAGAAGTAGAAAGCCATCCATCCATCCATCCATCCATCCATCCATTATCTACACAACGCTTAATCCTCTCTAGGATCGTGGGGGAGTCTATCCCAGCTGACTCAGGATGAAGGCAGGGGACACCCTGGACAGGTCACCAGCCTATCACAGGGCTACACTTAGAGACAGACAACCAAGCACACTCACATTCACACCTACAGACAATTTAGAATCACCAATTAACCTCTGCATGTTTTTGGACTGTGTGGGAAGAAGCCGGAGAACCCGGAGAGAACCCACGCTGCACGGGGAGAACATGCAAACCCTAACCACCGAGCCACCGTGCAGTCCTAGAAGTAGAGATAACTAGAAAATATCTTTTGTGCACTAAAACAAAGATAGAATGGCACACATCATAAAAAAAAAACAAAAGTTCAATTTCAATGATTATTAACAGCCGTTGCCAAAAGTGAAAAGAAAACAGTAACTCTACATACTACAGATATTTTACTGTTGTGTTTTCATACGTGTGTAGCGTCTATTCTGTGTGAACACTGCCTTCAGTTCAGCCCAGTTCAGCCCAGTTCAGCCCAGTTCAGCTGGGAGGTTCCTCAGTTTTTGTCATGTGACTGTTGATTACAGCTCAGTCAGTAATACATTTTCCAACAAACACACGTCCTCACTGAGCCGATCAAAGACTATTGGAAAGTTGAAAATCCTTGTCATAAATGCTGTCATTTTGACGATATATTTTTAAAGATAACACCTTTCAAACCCACTGGTGAGTTTTCAGAGAGACAATCCAAGTTTACACTCCTTTATACATGTGTGTGGACTAGTGACAAACACATCTATTTCTTTTAGTGTTTTCTATTCATTGTCTAAATATTCCTTCCTTTATAACATTTCAAGTAAAATCTACTGGTGGAAGTTGCCTGGATTGTAGTTATTGGACAGAAATAAGAAATGTTAACACAGCCTAAAGCTGTATATGTACACGCTTTACAACCGTGGATAAATATTTTATCGTTCTCTTAACAAATGAGGTGACAGCATTTACATATCCAGCCTTAACCCATGAAGACAAATATTCTGAGGTGGGATTTTGTTCTCCACAATCACCTGTGCTGTTGGCCTTGTCATGAATAAACGCAATGTGTGAGCAGAGCAGATTGCTCCTGACATCAGATCAGGCTCTCCCCTCGCTGCTTCTCTCTGCCGTTCTCCATCGCTCGGCCTTCTCTCTCACAATATTGGGCCTCAGGTTGCTGATTTGGGTGCAGTAATTTGCCATTAGGCGAGGGACAGGTGCAGCTGCCTCCGTTTGCGGCGCTAACAAGGCATTTCATCATGGTTAGCTCCAGCCTGGCGCCCTGATCAGCTCTTGTTCTTGTCACAATATCACACACATGTACACACACACACGCACACACACATGCACGTGCACAAATACAGTACACACACAGATTCACTTCGTTGGTTTCTGTGGGATTGAGTTCAAAAACCTGTGGTATGTAGGCTTTTACAATCCCTACTAACGTGGCGGACCCAGTGTAGGAAGGGAAGGTTAGGTTAGCAGTGTGCATGAATTAAAGCTGGGGTAGGCAGTATACGGACAAAGACTCTTTCAGTATGTTTAAATCTTCTCCTCACTCTGTTTTCAGGCTTTAGAAAATCTAGACTTTAGGCAATCGAAGGGCTTTTCACCGATCAGATGAGATTGTATAAATAGCAACAAAATCCACAGTAAGAGGAGGATGTGGAAGTGCAGCGGTGTTGAACAGAGGACTTTAGTTTTGGAGGGTTTGAATCCAGAAAATGAATGTTCACTTTTGACTTTTAGTGTGAAAAGAAGAGGTCATCACCTACAGTCACACAAGACTCACAAAAGACGTAATAGTTTTGTGTGAGTTCGGCCAAGGGGACCACTGAATTTTGGCCAGCATTATTCTAGGATCTGATATTCAGCGTTTCTCCAATTTCTCAGTTTTTTATTTATGCTTTTAAGTTTTTAAACAGATTCCTTATAAAATAAGTGTATTAAAAATTGCAGTGCTTTGGCTCCTGCCCTGTTCCCAATATTGGTTATCAGTCTCCTCGTTATTGTATCACCCCTGAAAAAACTACATCGGGTGACCTTTTTATTCATCTTTTCAGTTGTTTTAATTGGTTGTCTCCGTATGTAACACATGAGCTGACTGAGCTTAATTCAGGAAGCCCTTCTGATGAAGACATGTACGGTACTTACACCTCCTCTGAGTGGTGCAGGATGACTTTTAATTTGACCTTTAAACATGTGCTTTTGTTCATCATTTTGATTTATTTTTTTTTATATTACATGCAAATTATCATACAGGACATGCAAAAAATATAACATTTTAGAAGCCTCACGTTCAGCCTAATTGAGTGCAATTCATCAGTAGCACAATAACAGTAGGCGAATGTCGTCAGATAAATCCACAAGTGTGCATCTCCGTAGCGTAAAGGTCAGTCTGAAGGAAATGTATCGGAGGCAATAAATCGAGGAGCGTTTAAAATAAACTCCCTCTTGGCCAGATGTTCCACCAGTAATCTAAATGTTAAAGGCAGTGGTGCAAAGTCGTTGCACTGAAATGTCACGCAGAGAAAGAGACATTTTGGCAAAAAAATAAATAAAAGCAACAATATAAGCATGAACATTTCACCAAGTATTTTTTTAAAAATCCAGCCAGACTCTAGTGTGTGTATGAGGGTCACACACTGTACGACTCTGTGGTCACCTGAAGTAAATTTTCCCTTTATGGCTCTTCAACATTAGACAGGGTTACATGCCTCCCTTGAGTTTCCATTTCCAGGTTCTTCCACCAGCAGCCCCCTCCTCACAACCACACACACCTACCTTGGCCGTCTCCCAAGGCAGTCAAACAGATTACTACGGGCGTTAACCCCATCGATCTGCTCCAAATGGCCTCCAAATGCCAGGAATTAGATTTCAGACTGGAGGAGAGGGAAATAAAGTGCTGTAGTATTTCTTGCTGCTCTACTTCGGAGTTAAGTGCTGCTGTGCCTTCCTCCTCGTACCAGTTTATCCTCCGAGCTTATTTGTGTTTTTCAGGACAGTGATATTTGTCTCAGTTTATACTTTATTTAGAACGTATTTCTCCGGGAAGAATGGGATGTTAGATAAAGCCCGTGACTGCTGGGGGAAAATTGAAAAATACATAAATATCTCCGCTCTGTGGAATAAGCATATACAGGAGTAAAGGTGGAGGGAATGAGAAGCAGACGGAGGAAGGGAGCAGCTTGTGCATGGGAGGAAAATGTCATTACGAGATCTAAAGATTTGAAATATAATTACCTAAAAATTGCCTGATCTGACATTTAAGCATGTTTTTTTTTCATACTTGATGGACTGTGTGTAAATCTGCAGGGCGCTGTGCAGCTGCGAAGCATCATCGGGAAGCAGTGAATCAATCTCACAGTCATAAATTACTCTATTGTTGGATTATAATGGAGGGCAGGTTTATTATACTGGTTGACTTGACTTTATCAGTGTATGGTTAATATCAGGCTAATACTTTTTCACTCCTGTCTTTCTCCCCCCTCTGTTCAGCTGCATGTTTCTCCCCGTTTCGCCCACTATTACCTTCACTATCTCCGTGCCTCTTTGCTATTTGTGTCCTATTACATCCTGCCGCCTCCCTGTCCTGCTGTGTCTATCTAACTTTTACAGCGTCTCCGTAGCCGAATAAGTATTGATTAATGTCTGAGCGGTTGTGCACCTAATGAGAGGCTAAATATAGCCGTCGCTACAACAGCCCTGCTGCGGCATCCTCCGGCACACAAAGTGTGAATAGTCACACCGTTGGCATGACAACACACCGGTCAAGGCTCTGTGAGCAGTCACAACAGATTGTGTGCCTGTCAAAAGTAGGAGAGGATGAATGAAGCGATTAGTCGAAAAGGAAACAACTGTCAGTTAATCTGATGATCACTAAATCGTCGATTCTGAACCTTGTTTGGTTTAGATTGTTAACTTTATTAAGCTTCTCTGTCTTGTGTGATTGATGAAATGAGGGTGATGGTTTTGGAAATGGAAACACGTTATAAACCAAATGATTAATTGATTGATTTAGAAAACAATCAGTACATGGAAATAACGGTGAGTTGTGGCTGTACGTATGATACTCGTTTTTCTTTCAACATTAGTGCAAAACTGTTGTTTCAGAAGTTGAAGATACTTAAGGTGCAATTTTTCAAATCTAAAAATATGATGCCTGGAAGCCTGTCTTGAAATCTCTTTAATGCACACGCATGTCGCCTGTCTGCTCTTGGTTTTTAAACGCTTTAAGACAGTTTAATTTGACGCGGAGAGAGTCGGGAACAAAACCATTCTTTACCACCTCCAGTACATTGTCAATCTTCATAATAAATCAGCTTAAACCTACGATATCACCAAGCCCTATTGTGCTCACGTTGACAAGTTTAGTTGCCCACATTTCTTTTTTCGTTGCATGGTAACCAATGGAGACTCGCAGTCCTACAATACCAGCCCACCTTGTTATGACCAGCTGGAGAGAAATGAATGATAAGAGTATGCAAATCGGATATCTTCCTTAATAGCCTGCTGTTTCATTCAGCTGTGTGGCCAGGATAAGGAATACCCACTGTGTCTAATCACATCTTCTCCCTCTCATTTCACCTGAGGCATATCCGCAATCTAGTCTATTTTTGACTGGCATAACAGCATACATTGTTCTCTGCTGTCTCGCACAGGGAGGGGAAAGCACGTATTTACCAGTAATTGGTCTTCTACTTTGAAATATGAACGACGTTTAGGCAGCAACAGTCTGATGACTTCAGTCTTAGCACATGATTAAATCTGACTGTAGACAGGTGGATGCGGCGTAGGGATATGGCTCCAGCAGTTCAAAGTGCAACTTGCAGGGAAGCAGAAGTTATCCTCGACTTTAACTTAACCCAGGAAATAATTTAAAGGCTCCTCGACGCTCATCCTTCAGTATACCCGTGTTGTGTCGAGCCATGACACCTGCCATGCACTTAATAAAGTTGCTAACAGATTGCAACACGCGGCCCCTATATGTCTGTTAGGAATCTCATTCCTCCGCGTTCGATTTTCAGTTTTTCAATCAACGTTGCGGAGGGCCCGCTGTGCTGTTGTTGAGGGGAAAATCTCATTCACGAGCTGGCCGACGGCTAACAAGGTCAAATGACTCTCCAGATGAGATAGACTGTGTCAGGAGGAGCAAACACACATACCACCTGCCATTCATTCGGTCGGTCCGTCTGTCTATCAGCGGCGTGCAGGAACTCGCCCTGAATTGAGTGGCAATAATAGAAGACTGAGGAGGGAAGTGTTTACTGCTGATAGGAATATCATTACAAACTGTGGAAATCAGGGAATCACAGCAAAACCAGTTAGCCAGCTCATGTAGCAATCAATAGAAACCTACACTGTTTTTTTTTTTTTTTCCCTTTCCCTTCCTCTCTCCTCTCATTTCTCTCTCCCTCTCCCTTTCGCACTCTCTTTTTCTCCGGTTGCTATAGTGACGTGAAATGGCTGCATTCTGCAGCATTGGACCAGAGCGGGGGAATCGCTCTTGCAGCCTGTGAGCAACATTGTTTTACATGATGGTTTCAAAACACACACACACACACACACACACGCACACACACACACACACACACACGCACATACAAGGATGCAATTATGCTAGCATGTCCCACAGTGCGTGAAGAGTTTAACAAGTTGAATGTTCTTTTAAATGTCACATTGTTTTCCATAAGCAGCGCACAGTAAACTGACACCGATGCTGTCTTTACAGTTCATCCATCACAAGTTTAATGACCTCGTGAACAAGCCAGGTTTATCTTCCACTGTTGGTAATTATATAAACAATGCGCTTCAACTTACTTCAAAATGATCCGCCACATATAAAGAGCATATATGACAACTTATTTTTTGCTGGGCTGTGTCTTCTCTTGCACGGTGACCCAAAATAGGCAAGAATATCACATTTTAGGTGTCTATAACTTTCCTCTCCCTTCCCATCTCTCAGTCGATATCCACAATCTCTCATTTTGACAACAAGAACTAATTAAAATGTCCCTTCTATCGCTTCCTTCTGTCTCTCTGTCTTCCTCTTATCTCCCCTTTTTCCTCGCACTCACCTCCGCTACGTCTCTCTGTGTGTCTGCAGTGTGACAACGCCAAGGGGCTGAGGGCCTTCTTTGATGCCATATGCTACGGTCCCAAACACCTGATGATCTTCGGCGGTGTCTGCCCATCTGTGACCTCCATCATTGCAGAATCCTTGGAGGGCTGGAATCTGGTGCAGGTAGGACTGACGCTGTATAAATCACAATGTGTGTGTGTGTGAGAGTGATTGTGTGTGGTGTAAAGCCTTTATGACAAAGACAGCCCTGTTGTGTTTGTAGAAGAAGTCTCTCACTGTTCCTGTGTTTCCAAAAACCTGCATTTGCTGCTTAAATGACTTCCCGAAAGTTCTTGTTTCTTAGTTTTTTTTTTTGCGGTGTGCAGATAGATAGTTCCTGGGATTTCAAAGGGGTTCAAACTCATGGCTTAATCCTTCATTAACCTTGCCGGGGTGAGTGTCTAATTGGCATCGCTCTAATCCGTAGAATCCTCCTCCATTTTACAATCAGAGACAGAGTCAAAATGGTTTAAACTCGTAGTGCCAGAACCAAAAATCTGTTGTTAAAAATGCGAGCTTGACATCCCTAAGCACTTGGACTTGAGTATACAAAGAGAAGCATAATATTAAATTATAAAACTGACCGATGACTTTTTAGCGAGATGCTGTTTCATGCATCTCACACGCCTGAAAATATGCTTTGGGGGTGTTTTGTCATCGGTATGAGCTTATAAAAGAGTTATGTCTCAGGTCAGTTGACGCTAATTACCTACCAGACATTTGTATAATAAATCTTACCATTCAATTGCTTCCTAAATGGCATTAGCTGCCATTAACTCTGCAGAGCTTCGTGATTGCTCACTGTGGAAAGTAAAACGCCACTAATTCTTCCATCTGGCAAATGTTTGACCCCTTTAGTTATTGCTTACAGTTTCTTTGACCGTGTACTGTACCAAAGAGCCTCTTTCCAAATAATACATTTCATTTGCTGCGAGCCTGGCAAAGGTTATCAGGCGCAGATAAGAAAGGAGTGAAACTTGTGCTTGGACGCGATAGCATAATTCAAGAGGCGGCGTTTTGAACTGAATGTCACGTTTCACGACATATTTCTTCCGCTTGCAGTTATTGTGAGCCTGCTGCTTTTTTTTTTTAATATTCCTTCTTGCTGGCTGTTTAGTTCGGGTCAGTCAAGGGAGAAAAGATCAGCAGGACGATGAATAAGAATGATTCATTTTCTGTTTCTGGGTTCCTCTTGGTGATAATGATCCCAGCCTAGACGCAAAGTTGAAGCCATAGTTGAATTTGAAGTGCTCGTAAGTGATTTGTCTGCGTGGTTTATGTGTGTGGTTGTGTATGTATGTGTGCTCCGCTCTTTATTTATCAGCTTGTTTGGCAGTGATACCTGTGAGAAGTGCAGCAGCAATCTTCTGCTCTGCAGAACACTGTGTTTGGTACAGTGTGTTCCCCCGAGCACTTTACCAACTAGGCTCTTTTCGCTATCAATTCACGGACCAACACCAACAAATTCAGCCTGATCCCAAATACACATTGTGACGCTCCCTGAATACCACACAGCAAGTGACTGGGGGGGGAAATGTAGAGGTGAATGGCTAAAGTCAAGGGTAAATGTAACTGCTGTTGCTGTAACCAACTAAACTGCTTTTTTTCCCAGCAGACTTGTAGTTGCAAGAACAATCTGATTTTCTCATCAACAGCTTTTCGGGACAGTGTTAAGACTTGATACACGGTGAATCAGGCGTCCATCGAGGAGCTATAGTATGAGACGTACCAATTTGCTGTTGCTTATAAAGTCTCTGAACCCTGAGCTGTTTTATTTGCTTGATTTTTACTCACACGGGGCACATTTTTCCCTGCAATATAAAGTTCCACACCTTAATGGAAACAGCACATTACATGTTATAGTGCATCAAAGTTTGATATTGCATTTTTCCGTATGTGCAAAGAGAGCAAGTTTTCTCTGTAATATTTCAAGCGGTCTCAGGTGGTTAAAAAGTAATATTTAGGTCCAAATTTCGCTCTTGTACACATTTGTGTTATCAAAAAACCCTGACAGAACAATGGATGAATTTATTTCATTTATTTATTGAACCCCAAGCAGTTTCTGGGTGTTTTATGCTCTACACTTTCACTCGTTGTAGGCTCATTTTTCATACAATGTCTGGTGCCGCTATGGAAACAGCACATTCATGCCTAGAAGTCGAGAGAACTAAAAGATGTCTTTAGGGTTAGTATAACAAATTTATAATCCCATAAATCATAAAAGAAAGAGAAAACACGAAAGTTGAATGTCTTTGATTATTTATTACACACAAAAAAAATGAAACGAAAACTGGACTTACAACATTTGTCCAAGTGCCCACTGATAGTACCGATACTGAGAAAAAATGGTGACTTCACACGATAGGTATTTTATTCATTACTATTATTATTTTATTTATGCTTTGTTTACACATTACATATATTTTTCTACTTGTGTGCGATCTGCTTTGTGTAAACACAGCCTACAGTTCAGCCTGGTTCAGGCAAAAAAGTTTTTTATTTTTGCTATGTGACCTGGGGCTGCTAGGTGGAGCGGTGGTTAACACCGTTGCCTCATAGCAAGAAGGTCGCTGGTTCACGTCCTGGTGAGGACACCTGGGATCTTTCTGTGTGGAGTTTGCACATTCTCCCCGTGCAGCGTGGGTTCTCTTCGGGTTCTCCGGCTTCCTCCCACAGTCCAAAAACATGTTGAGGTTAATTGGTGATTCTAAATTGTCCGTAGGTGTGAATGTGAGTGTGCTTGGTTGTCTGTCTCTAAGTGTAGCCCTGTGATAGACTGGTGACCTGTCCAGGGTGTCCCCTGCCTTCACCCTAAGTCAGCTGGGATAGACTCCAGCCCCCCATGACCCTAGTGAGGATTAAGTGGTGTATAGAAAATGGATGGATGATATGTAACCTGGGATTTGATTAACACAAATGGTTAATTTTAGTAAATGTTTGTGATTTTCGATGCAATATCCCAATTTTAAGATTATTTTTGGTGAATTTTTCCAATAGAATGCCACGTCACGGATTGTCAGAAACTCACACGTGTCACCTCTTTAGTCCTTGGAACACATGGAAGTGTTAATGAAAACATGAGCTTTGCATTCTTGATTATAACTGTGATCCAGGATTAGAAGCTGAGGTTACTGTTTTCTAAGATGCAGACTGTCTTTGCAGACCTGAGCTACATCCTCATCACAGCATGAGTCATCAAGCTGCTGTAATGGTAGACGGAAATCTGCAAGAGTACATGTTGGTGGCTGTAAACAACACACGAGATAGCTTTCTTTTATTGCACACAATGCACAGAAAGGTGGCACCTTTCTGTTTAGTTACGTATTATATTGCACAAGCTGGAACCTGCACTTGAGGTCATCACTGTAAACCTGTGTGCTCTCAGTGTGTCCTTGTATGTTTGTGAATCTGACTATGAAATTGTGTTTCGTATGCAGTGGATGCTCAACTGTTATCATGAGAAACACATGATAGAGTATGCTAGAGTAATGCTTTTGTCTGAAGGAGGGGAAGAAAATAGGGATTGAAAAGAAGAAAAGGAAGAATCTCCCTGAGCCAAAAAGAAAGGAGGGAGGGGAGGAGAGACGATTCCAAGTTCTGAATCCTCCACCCTGCAACTTTTAGCGTGCCACATCAGTGGAAATCTGTTTTTAAAGCTGTGAATTCTGTCACCCTGCATATTTATTACCCCCCTCCCCCCTGCAGAACTCAAGTTGGTTTGGAAGGAAATAGAGAATTTTCCATGGTGATTTTATGGGCCAAGCTTAACAAGCTCATCATTTCCACATCAAAACAGGGAGCTGGCAGATACTATCTACAGTGGAGATAGCTGAGAGAACAACCACTCCTGGAAAAAAAAAAAAGAAAAAAGCTTAATCATACACCCATAAAAATAGCATTCAATCAGTGTTGATGCCTAATGAAGTCAGCTTTGAAAGGCTCAACAAAAATAAACTCCCACTGCATACCCGTTCATTACGGTCTATGCGCACACTTGAATGCACATTCTCACACTTTGAACAGAGCAGGTTTTACAGGGGGAGCGTCAGTGCTGATATTTTTGTACTGAAAGTCAATAGCCAACGTTTTTTTCCCCCCATTCCTAACAGGTAAAAATAGACTTCAGAAATGAATTGTACCCTGAGACGTCCCATATAAGAATTAGAAATAAGGGATGATGGGGCCGACAGTGATGCAGATAATTATGAAAGGACGGAGGGAAGCGGAGAAACGATCCAAGAAACAAACAGTGGCAGGACGTCCTCCCTCCACAATATGACAAGCAATCCATTATGAAGATGCATGACTTAAAATCATAGATCCCTTCAAAATGGATGATTTTCTTGTTTCTTCGCAACGGTTTAATTACCCCTGAATTTCTCCTGAAATCCCAGGAACTATGTCAGCAGAAAAGTTTCACTAACTTTGGTGAGACTGTCAAGCTGCAGAAATATCAGATGATGAAGAGGCTGTCGAATAATGGCGACAAAGTTAAAGAAAACAAATGTCGTTTTCCATCCTGTAGCCGAACCCAGAGTCCATGCAGTCAGTAAGACAGCAGTGTAAGTGTGGTCAGCTGAAAATATAGACGATACAGTCTGAGAGGCTTTACAGGCAGGAAACTATTAGGGATGCACGATATGTCGGGGACCACGTTGGTATCGGTCCGATGAACAAATTTAGACGATGTATAAAACCGATGATTGTCTAACATTAGCGCCTTCGTCTCTACATTTGCTGCTATTCCACAGATGTTTTTCCTTAAATGGTCCTGGACTTGAACGTTAAATATGTTCAAATATGTTTTACTTTTGTCACGTAATAAAGAAGACCATGTGGTCTAATTTGGTATGGGCTTCTTTTGAATAGTTTTCATGTTCTCACAGTCCTTACTTACAAAAATTGAATATCGTCATCGGTGATATCAGAAATCTTAATATCAGATATAGGTATCGGCCAGAAATTGTAATATCGTGCATCACTAGAAAATACAGTCATGACTCGATACTCCGACACTAAATGTAAAACCTTCTTTTATGTCGGATAGCAAGGCTGTTGGATTGTCAAGACGGAGGTCGAGATACAAGGAGGGCTTGATGCCTGAAGGGTCATTTGTTGTTAATATAGATTGTTCATAGTTGTTATAATAACTAGTAGGGCCGAATAGCACTTTGTGGTCTCTGGATATTCCGGCCCAATTAATGATGAATATCAAAATATTCTGTGCGGTCGGGGGGGACACTTCCAACCTGGAGGAGCACTCCAATGGGATGGAAGTGGCCAGAACGCACAGGCAGTACTTGGCTGCTGATGCTTGTTTAGGATAGCAGTCCCAGTTCTGTTTCCACCATCGGTGGCGCCGCCGCCATCATCACCGCCGTCACTATACGTGTTTACTTCTGCAAACACTCGGTGTGTGTGACGTTGTCGTGTCCTCTTCTGCACATGCGGGACACTTTTGGGTTGTATGAAGTTCACACAGCAGATCACATACAAGTCACATGTAATTAGAAATGTGAACAAACTCGCAAAACCTCAAATTTTACAAAAAAATCTGAATTGAGCATTAAGTCCTGCAGTCTGAACGTAGCCAATCTGTTGGATTGTAATACGCCGTTATCCTTATTTGTGACATAAAATGTCACGTCGGAGTCGGAATCCAAGGCTGTCGGTATGTTAAGGAGATTTTTAATGGGTTTCGTTAGTTTTTCCTAAAAACATGTCGGATTGCAAGGTTTTCGGATTGTTAAGGGTCGGATTATCGAGTCACGACTGTATATACAGTTATGAAACAGGGGAACATGAGATGGCACAAGGGCTACAGCAGTGCATACACTGACCAACGCATGCACACACACGTGCGCACAGACGATGACACGTCACACAGCGTTCGGTTTACCAGCAGCTTATTGTTCCACTCTTCATGTACTGTATGAAAGGACTGATCTGTTTATCTGACGGTCTGATTCTGACTCACGTCTTGCGTTGCCGTCGAAGTGGCTTGGTGTTTGTCAACCTCCATCCCCGAAGCAGCTTTGCATGCCTCCGTACTTTACACACACACATTTTGTAATGCATTACTGTACATGTGCTAAAATGACTGCCCGAGCAAATTAAAATGGTGGATAAGAATGCTACCAGGGCCAGCGGACAGATGGCGAGGAGTGGATTGAGGGAATGACGGAGAAATAGGCACACGGGAGCAGACATGGACTTTAATAGCATAAAATTGAAATTCAAAGAAGCAGGGCAACAACGCAGCTGTGTGTGTGTGAGCTGCCATCATCCACAAATGCCACTGATTGCTGTGTGTTTTTGATTTTTTTTTTTTTTTTCTATTTCCGTGAGACAATGAATGTTGGAGCCATCCTCTTGGCAGCCATCTTGGTGTGCGATTAACCTCGTGTTCTTCTCACCATGATATTATATAATTCCAGAAAGCATTTGGCGAGCTTTTGAACAAATTTCTGGCGCAGGTATCTGAAACCAGTTTCTTTATACTCTCTTTTTTTTTTTGGTCATTTTCTCAACTTAGGATCCGTCCTTCCTCTCCCCCCCCCCCGTAGTGGAGGGGTCTATTTTCGGTGTACAGCTCGCTGAGTGCCAGGAAATAGCCCTAGCCCACCCTTCCTCCAGTTGCTGGCCCCTTCTCGCTCACCAATTAGGCCTATCAGCGGCGGCACTGTTCATTTTCAGCCACATCGAGTGCGTAATGAAAAATTATGCTTGCCGATCGTTTTGCTTCTCGTAATTTGGTGGAGAAGTAGAAGACAAGAGAGCCTTGTTTTATTCTTGCAAAGCTGATAATTTGTAGAAGTGTTGTAGAGCGCAGGATTTTGATTTGATTTGTGTGTGTGTGAAAGAGAACAATTGTACTGATGCATGTAGATGCATAATCAAGTAAAATAAAGAAGTCAAACCTTTCTGTTTCCTGAGTTACTAGTCTTAGTTTAGATATCCCCGAGCATCCGGTGCCTCGGTGTGAAGGTTGCAAAACTTTTTCACCAAACCTCTGATTCATTTATCTTTTGGGGACACTGAGTAATGAAGTCAATATTTAGGAGGGGGAAAAAGTGGATGCGCCTTCTCAACGTATTATGGTCAAGATCTGGACAAAGAGCTAATATTTACCTGTATATGGAACTCATTTTTCTTCAGTACTTGCTGTATTGATTGTCGATGCTTCATTAAACCAGGCAATTTAGGGACAGGGAAGCTGCATCCCTGCTGTGCCAACGAGCATTCAGTTGTTTTTTTTTGTTTTTTAAAGCCCCCACCATCTTTTTAGAGTCTTCTTTTTCTTCCTATTTTCTTTCTCTCACTCTCCTTGAGTGCTACACTGGATGCTTCAATAAAACATGTGATGCCTAGCACTGCAGTATTCTGCCTCACTTACGTCAAATCCTCCTGTGTACCGTATCAATATTTCATCACTTTCAAAGTTTAGGCTAAAATCTAGTGCGAGGCCAGCGGATGATGTGTGCATCACAACGGATCATCATATATCAACATTATGAGCTACACTTGCTGTGTGTGTCTTGAGGTTGTGTGACTCTCCTCTAGGTGTATAATGACGGCCCTCAAATTATTCATATTTGGTTTTAAATGTGTGTTTACTAACCACAAGGTCCGGTCTGAAGGATTCATTTCTGACGCCCCCCCTCCTCATCTCTCCGTCTCTGTGACTGTGACTCTGAACAGGGCCACAGGGAAAAAGATAGGATACTTAAGAGAGCCAATTAGGCCTGATTTTCTTACTGTCTCAAAGCCTCTAGGCGAGACCCAGGGGAAACATGAAGTGGTGTCCCCCCCACTCTATCCGAGCCAGCCCAAGTCTGGGTTAATGCTGTCTCACAAACTGGCTCGAGAAGCGCTTAATGTCATTGTGTTTTTCTGAGCGGACAGAGACCAGATTCTGTTGCTTTATGCATCCACAGTATATGGAGGTACCATTTGGAAAATGAGTGGGAGGATGACTCAACAGCCTTTTTTATGAGTTGTAAATTACACTCCAGATTTATGGGGCAGACTGTTGGTGAAGTTAAACAAGGCAAATGTTGACATTTAAAGCAAAGCCAGTTCCAAGACAAACGAGCCCGCTGCATGGATGTAAAAATACTTCCTCTTACTTCCAATGTTTTCTCTGCTGTGATTTCTCGCTTATTGGCAGAGGCAAAGAAAAAGAAGCCGAAACAGACAAGAAAATATTAATTATATGCTTTGCTGTGCATTAATCAGACATTTTTGGTCGTGAATGCCGCCTGCGCTTGCAGAATGCATCAGCATGTATGGTGCAAAGCGGAGCTCACACGCGCTGTTGTACCTATTCACAACGTCGAATGCGCGCAATTTGACAGGAAACACAGTCATTAGCTAATTAGCGGCGTTTGTTGAATACAGCCCGTTAACGTGTTGCAACTGTGGGTGTCACGTATTGAATAAACATGCTAGTTCAGAGGCACCGACTAAGAACAAGAGCTTTGACAGAAACTCGTGCTGTTTTCTCTTCTTCCTAAGGAAGTGGGGACAACAGATGGAAACAGCCTCTCTTTTTCTTGCTTTTCACCACCGACACGTCTCTTCGACACCGAGGTCTACGAGACAAATTCAAAAGGAATACGAGATGAATACGCGCCGAATTCCACCCTTGTGTTCGAGTACTATCATTCTCCCGGTAGTTTTCTGACAGAGGGCGAGTGGGGAAAAAAATAAAAAATCAGCGCGTCACACTCGTGGCACTAATGATGGTGCGAGACCTGCCAGCCACCAGCACCAACAAACAAACTAGACACATTAATAGCTTGTTTTTTTTTTATGCTTCCCACTGGGATTTGATCATACACACCCATCTTGTGAAGAATTTAAGATTTTTATTTTTTATTTTTGGTGCCCCCAAATCCTGGTTCTCTTCCCGGTTTCTCTCTCTTTTCTCTTTTGGGGTTTCCACGCTTTGATATTCCTTATTTAGGTCATAACACTTTGAAGAGCTGGCTGGATGTATACAACTTTTCCTTCTCGATGGAAATTAGGCTTTGAACAAGAAAAAATCTTATGATAAATTGAATTTGTTATTAATCTCTATCTACAATTAATTTACTGTATTAAGCCAGTCTTGTGTGGAGGTTGACTCGGGTTTTTTTTTTTTTACTTTGGGGGCTGAAATATATCCTCTTAATCAAGTTAATTTGCAGTTTGACTCAGGCTACTGTGTCACTATTTTCAGCTCTGATGGAGAGTTAAAAAAGAAATCATAAGAAAAAAAAAAGGCGCAAAGAAGCAGAAGAAAAAAGAGAAATTAGTCAGAGGCACAGTGTAGAGAAGAGAAAAGGGAACTGAGGAGGAAAACATGAGGTAAAACAGACAAATATAATTGAAGGCATAGCGGGAGGTTGTGCCGAATGGCTGCGAAAGTAAGATCAGAGTTTCCCTGCACATCAAGGATGTCAGGGATACAATGCAGATTAAATAAAGTAAATGAAGAAGCTCCACTGTGATCACAACTGCATCTCATTTTAGATTCCAAACTTTGTACATGTGGGAGGAAACTGTGTTACTGATTGCAAAGCCGAGGAACTAAAAAGTAAAACCGGTGTCACAGATGTATAAAAGCGTGGCTTTTACCACTTGAGGACATCGTATTTGTTCTCCTTTGTTTCAATTAAATATGTCCAGAGTGCATTTGAAATGAATACGAGACAATTTATTGCAAGTTCTAAGTAGGAATAAGTACTTTTCCTCCTAAACCTTGCAGAATGTTAAAGGCTGCAGGCTCAGTAATTATGTCACGTTTAATGAAATATTATTTGATGCCTTTTTTTATTTTCAATTTGGATATGGTTTATTAAGAATGAGCGATGTATGAAAAGGATGTTTAATGCCTGAGAAGAAGTTTAGTGTTCTTTTCTATTTATGTTATTTTAGGTCCAAATGTTAAAAATAAACGCAATGTTTAGAAGAATCGCTGATGCAAATGAATACTGACAGGGTGGCTGTCGGCGGGAGTCGTGGAGTGCAGTTAAATAAAACACTTTTTCCAGTTGCATCTTTTTAAAGATTGGTAAGAATATGTTAACAGGTCATTTTCAAACCCAAGTGAGTAGATTTATATTTTTGGTAATTTGCATGCCAGTGCCAGAAGCTTTTCCAAAACACCTCCCGAAACCTTCTCCTCTTGATTCCCTCGGTTCAAAGTCAGACATCGACCCCAAAAAATTAGAAATGGGCTTCTCTGTGGCCAGCATTAGGAAGATCCTTTGAAACGATATCAAAAAAAAAACAAGGGCGGACTCGCTGAGCATTTGGACATCAAAGAGGACCCGGCTCCATTACAAGCCATTAAAACCATAACGGCTGCTTGGAAAGATTGAAGCTTAGAGGATCGATAAAGGGCAGTTTAACTGTCTGACACAGCTCACTAATATCTGAAGCATCAACTCCCATTCAGAGGGAGACAGAGAAAGATAGAAACGATGAGGACAAACTTAGTGGGTGAGAGAGGGAGGAAATGGAAAGAGAGAAAGACTCCTGAGATTATTACAGAGTGCTTTCCATCCTCCGTTGCTCCCTGTTGTCTTCCGTCTCTCACCCCTCCCTGATGTACAGTCGTCCTGTACAGTGACGACACAACCTGATGTCACAGCAGATTGGCCCTTAGGATCATTTAAACCCCCGTTTATACAAACAAACACTCACACAGATGCACTCATTTGTACAGGTTTACTTAACAAAAAGAAATTTTAACGAGAAAAATTCCACACTTTGATTCCAAAAGTTGTACAGCAAAACGAATTTCTCATGTGCAACTGATGGCTGCATTTACCTTAATTACACTAACTACTCACCTCCCCTCATTGCTCAAATTGCATCCATCTTGAGCCTGATCAGAGTGTTTTGTGCGACAAACACCAGATCCGTCCCGAAACGCTCGGAGACTCTTCTCCACCTCCTTACTTGATTAAATTCCCTTCCCTCTTTGTCACTCTTCTCTGTCTCTCCCTCCTCCCACGCGATCCTCTTTCGCTTTATCGGGGCATCAGAATGCGGAAGCGTTAAGCCTCCTTGAGATTGATACTGAGCTCAATGCTATTTTCATTCCCTGTTTGTGCAGTCATTGAATACCTCTCTTTTTCACCTGCGGCTACAAATGGAATCCAGCGTGATAAGTCGTGATAAACGATGATGTCTGTAGCTCCGGGCCGCTTCAACTTAGTTTCTAGAAACATAATCACAATAGAAGTTGACATAAATACTATAAAAACAACTGAAACGCCATGTTATATATGGGTCTCTACTCCTGTGTATGAATTCTGTCCATCCATCCATTATTACA
>NW_007578915.1:120696-133502 GCF_000690725.1 Stegastes partitus | reverse complement strand
GTAGTTAAGTAGCTTTTGTGTTAATTCTGCTCTGCTGTGCCTTCTCCCCTACAATATGGCCGGCGAGTGGGTTTGGTTTTGTCGATGGTCTTGGTTTTCCAAGATGTATTCCTCTTTTCAGAGTCAGTCAACAGTAGGCCAACGGCTTCTCTCTCCTCTCCAATCACAAATTCCACTGCCAGTTGGTGTCCTCTTTGAACAGCTGTGCCACTCAGGCTTAGACTCAGGCAGACAAACAATTGTTCAGATGGATAAATGAACAAGCTCATACATGCACAGATGCAGCAGCAGATATGTGCATGTATGCATGCAGACAGTGTTAAGCCTGCACACACTAACATGTTTCTCCACCCCACCGTGCCCTGTTTCTTTCTCGCCCTCTTCCCTCTTTCTCCTGTAACAAAAGGAGGTTTTCCCCTTTCAAAAGCCCTCAGAAACCCTTGGGCACACAAAGTAGGAACAGCTATAATTGGTGAAGACGTGGTGAAGCGTTTGGCACGAGGAAGTCCCACATTCCAATTATGCTGGCGGAGATAGGGGCTCGCGCTGTTTCAGGGTGCAGACAAACGTGGCGAGGAAGCCCCTTTCATGAATAGTCATAACATGCTCTCTGCTGCATTATGGTGTGTTTATAGTGTCACATTTGTCAAAAGATTTATCTTTGTTTTGTGGCTGCGGCGTCACATTTACATGTAAATTGGGAGCATGATGCGCATACTGAAAATGACAGAGCAGTTTCTTCATGTAATATGAAGATCGATGTTTTCAAATGGCAGCCTTTATGGTTTTACACGGCCGCCCTTTAAGGTTGAAGTGCCAGTTTATTATGCAGCAGAGTATTTCTTCATTTTCAGGTGGTGTACAGTACGCACACAGTGTACAAAAAAATTTTAAAAATCCTGCATTGTAGAGATGCCACCTCTACCAGTGTGGCTTGTTTTCACACGCAGCATGTTTTAGAATATTTGCAACACAGCAGCTGCTCAACGCACACTTGTGTGATATTAAACAGAACATCTAAAGAACTGCTATAAACATGTTGTCTGACAGTATGCTCCCTAAATAGTAAACCTGCTGGACTACAGTTAGTTAAAGTCAGACATGCAACACAGTCTACATACAGAATTGTAGATCACTAAAGTCAGTCAGCAGAGAAATTTAGCATCCAAGCAGTGCAGACATGGCAACCCTGGACATCGTATTCTGAAATATGGTGGTTTGGTCAGCTGTCAGATCAACTGTGAGAGGTTTCTGACTTGACACAAAAACTATATGACTCACATTGCTTTGGGTTATGTGAAGTGTGTTTTATATATAAATGTCCTGAGAAGCAGGCAGGACGGCACAGCTCTGTTTAAAATTTTAATTCAAACCTTTTAGTGGTTTGCAAGCAGGAGGGCCTGAGAGACAAAGCAGAGAGAGCAGCACAGCTACCTCATTAGTACAGAGTGGAATTTGTCTGTCCTTGAACCCCTCTGTCTTCCCTGGATGCCTGCACGCAATACATATACGTACGCATTCACACAAAAGAATATACGAACGCCCGCCGAGTCATAAACACAAAAAGATGCACGCATACGTCGCGTCACTCATGCCGGTAATTCCACGTAATAACGTGCGCGCAACACAAACACACACAGAGTTATAAATACACTTATACGACGGAGGCTCAACTCCACAGGTTGGCAGAAGAAAAAAAACGAGAAAGTGGGGCAGAATGTTCTTAAACACTGAGCACAGAATGTGCATATGGTGTGATCTCCTCGAACAACAACACGCATATCCGCACACATACACACTCTCACACAGACACACTGTCTAGGTAGATGCATTCTCAACTTGTACCAAGCTTTAAATTTATAAATACCCCCGTGGTATTAAAAGCGAGTTTGTGTTTGACGTGGAGCGCCGAGTATTTCTACATCCAAATGCATCACAAGCGTTTCCTGTCATACTGTCTTCTTTTTTAGCTTCTACTTTTTAGCTGCTGCTGTCTTGTCCGTTTCTAAGTCCCTCTCCAGGCATCGATTGAAGCCCTGAAAACCCATCTATGTGCGTCAGAGTTACATACGTTGAAGTTTCCTGTTTTAAAAGACCTTTAGATTGTGCAGATCTATGAAGCCCCTCCTTTCTCTCCACCTGCTCCTCCTCCACTCGCTGCAGCTCCAACACACCAGCTCACCGATGACTCTGCTGAAACACACTCTAGGCTACAAGTTGTAATATTGAAAAAATTCAGGTATTCAAGCTTAAACTGGAAAACAAATGGGGAATAATGATACAAAAGCAGATTTCTGATGCGTGTATTTGAGGCTGTTTTCAGTACGGTGCAGCCATTGCACTTTTCCGGTTTGTTTTTTGCCTATGATATGTCCTCTAGCATTTAAAAAACACCATGTAGATACACTTAAATAAGGAGAATTCATAGCTCGACTTCAGTGACAATTGGTAACATAAAATTTAATTCATTTTATCCAAATTAAGTGAACACGTTAAGTTGGATGTACTTAAATCATTTATTTCCTCTGAAATGGACAGGTTTTTTTTATTGCTGCAACTTAATTTTAAACAGAGTCAGCTTGATGTTCCATTTTTTCCATTGTAAGTATTTGCTTTATCTAATTGTAAGACGTCAAACTTGATTTTGTCGTTCAACTTACCGTTGTTTTCTTTTCTTTTTCTTGCAACGGAAAATTTTGAAGGAACGTGAAGGTCATGAAGTCAGACGCAGCATTGTTACAGGAGCAGTAAACCTAGTTTGTACATTTTTGCAGAAATTTTCAGTTTCAAAATGTATTTTCGAGTTGATAGAATCCATAAAAGTAAACTGCCTTTACTGAAGCAGAAAGATAAACAAGATACAGCTCAAATAGAGTTTTACAGTGCGAGGTAAGAAGACTTGATTTCTGTCAGAGAGAGTCTTTAACAATCAAACTTTAAACTCACGTACACAATATTTTAATGCAGGTTTTACGGGATAGAACCAGTTTTGTTGTGAGTTATTGTGAACAGATAGGGGGTTCCCTTCCATTACATGTTCCTGAGCTGACAACAGGGTAAATGAAAACCTAATACTGGGTTGCATTGAGCAGGATTCCATTTTTAAAAAAAGTATTTTTTGGCCTTCATTTGACAGGACAGTAGACAGTGAGACAGGAAAGTAGGGAGAAGAATGGGGGGAAGGACCTGCAGCAAATGGCCATGGGCTGGATTCGAACCCACGACCGCTGCATCGGGGACTATAGCCCCTATACATGGGCTCAACTCAACCAGTTGAACTATCACGGCGGCCAGGATTCCATTATTAAACCAGATAAAATCATGAATTAACTCTAAATTATGCACCAAAGTTTAAAACTAGCTTTAAACTAACAAACAAGAAAGCAAAGGGACAGACTCGACGCAACTGAGCTTTACGACGCCGCTGAATTTCTCTCAAGATGCCCATTCAAGATGGATCCGGCAAGGAAACCGTTAGAGAACTGAACAGGAAGCTCGGCCCAACTGTCAAACGTGGCGGTGGAAGCAAAGCAGCCGCGCCACTGATCCTCCAACTCCTGGTGGTCCTGAGGTTTTATATCACCGGATGTTTCCAGAAGGCGGACGGGGACCTGTTTGGCCTGCACAGCTCTACCGTCTGCCAGATTGTCAGCAGTGTCTCTCCAACAGGGACTGAAAGTTAATGGGTTCCCCGCCGCCTTTTTACGCTTACGAGATCCCAGCAGAACACAAATTTATTTTGTATTCAGTTACTAATTTATTTTAATTTGGGAAAGAAGCGTCTCCACATTATGTAAACCGAGCACGGCCTTGGTATCCATCAATAAACTTGGATTTACTGAATGGAGATTAGTTTTTAATTGTGAAACAGAACTCTGCTTAATTTAAAATCAGAGTAAATCAATCTTTGTACCTGAATGTTTCAAATACATGTAAAATAAACGCTCCGTCAGTAACAGACTGATGCTCGTCTAGTTTTAATTGAGATCAACATTTCAAGAGGTGACAAGTTGTGGCGCTTTCATTGACGGGTTTAATAAACTGGTTAAATTCTCCTTTTTTTTTCAGTCTTAAATCATGTTCGGTGAAAATAGAGCTTGTCAGATGCTGTTTGGCCCCGTGAAGCTTTGCAATCCTCCCTGGAGGTCATTGCTATTTTTGATAATGCATAATTACTTGCATCTGTTGACCTTATTTATTTTCCCGAGTAAACAAAGCAGTATACAGTACATATATCTCCAGGCTGAATATAAAACCATCATACGTAATTGTTTATTACCCTACTTTTTCTAAAGATTTGCCTTGTAGTCTTTTCAAATTTCGAGTTTTTTTTTCCTCCTGAATGCTCCATATTCAGTGAGTTCCGTCCAGTATTTAACACCATCTCCTGGAGTTTATGCGATGATGCTTAGTTTTCAGTTCAAAGGGTGTCCTGTGGTTCTGCCCTGAACCCCAGTGAATAAAAGGAGGACAGCGCTTTCAAGTGTATGAAATCATGTGTGAAATGCAGGTGCCCTGGAATAGGATCACAGTAAAAAAAATCCAGTAATTATTCATCCTCCTGAATGCTGATACAGTATCAAATTCCCCCTAGCACACCTCAGCACTTGGCCTTTCAAACCACTTCCTGCTTTGGTTAATGAATCTCCGTGTTGAAACAAGATCCATGACAGCCTACTCATCTGGATTAATATTCTGGTGCATACAGCAGGCCTACGGTAGGACCTCATGCACAGGAAATCCATACACAGTCCAAAATGATCAGTGACCCTAAACAGATTTCTTTCGTTACATAAAGCAAATATTCTCAAGGATCAGTGCAAAAGGTTGCAAAGGAAGATGTGAGATGTGCAGTTTTATTGGCTGCGTTACCTGATATTTACCGCTCAATAGGTTAACACTGAGGGGGTCACCGCTCCCTGCGGTGGAGCGCTGTGCATTTTTAAAGAGACAGCACAGACTAACCAGCGGGACGCCAGTTGCCTCCCTCAGTGTTAGGAAACGCACATAAACACACCACCGCTGACCTTTAGCTCCAATAAACACCATTAAATATGAAAAAGGACATAATTGAAAGTAACCACTGGCGCTTTCTTCTTTTCTCCCCACCCACCTACACACACACACTAATGCTTTAGAGAATCCAGAGCCAGCCGCACATTATCTGGCTTACTATTTGGCCAGTAATAATCTTGACATTTTCTGTGGCGTCATTAGGACACACTGCAGACACCACATACAGAGCCCAGCTTTTTGATGGTGCAGGAGAAATATCAGAACACCCAATCAAACTTTACATAGCCTATCGACTGAAAATTACGACTTATCCTGCTTCCTCTCATCCAGCTCAGGGAGATTTTTATAGCATGAGTAAGTGTGTGAGACTCAGTGCAGACAAGTTGAGAAAGAGAATTCATGCAGGCTATCAAAAGACAACAATGGGTCGCTGGTGAGTGTGAAATATTTATTTTGCCCATTGATTGGTTTTCTGAACAACTCCCTCGTTCCCCCCCATCATCCATAGGAACTCCCTCCTCCTCGCACTCTCCAACCTGCTCTCATTGATCCGACAGGCTCAGGAAAAACAGACCGAGCATGGGGCCTGGATGGGTATTTCATTTTGGGCTCGGTGTTTATCCTGCAGAGGTAAACTTTGATTTCAGGCTCTTGTTGTGGCATTACTTCCTTTTTCCCCCACCGGCAAGAGAACAGTGAGAGTAATCAGCTTAATTGGAATAATTACGGGGTAAGCAGTGATCCCTTGAACGCACGCCTCTGCTTTTCTAGACGGATATTTGCAGATTATGGGGGTAAAGTTCGCTTCATCAGCGTATAGCCGGGTCTCCTTTGTCTGTGAATGGGGACTCTAATCTGTGGAACACATTCAGCACACGATGATCCAATCCACTGGACGGTATTTATGAAGATGTCTTCTGACTAATCTCGTATTATTCTTTGCAGTCCTAATATTACTGATTAGAATGATTACAAAGATGTATAACCACTAACTGAATAAATACAGGTTAACCACAAATACCTACTGATTGTAATGTTCTACCATGGTTTTACATGAAATTCAGGTATAAAACGGCTTCCATTCATAAGCTGCTTGAGGCATGAACATTAAATAAAAATGTTCTAATTTAAAGTTTAAGTATATGATACGTGTAATACGTTTTACATGTTTGCATTGACAGTACATTTTACCAGTGTGGTTGCATTGTGTTGTATGGGGTACGTCACTATCATACCTTATATAACTGTCAAATTTATTAAAAATAAATGAACCTCCACATGATCTGCAGAAGAACCGACTTAAAAACTACACACTATGTAAGGCTCCTCTCAATCCCTCCAGTATTCCTCCACATATTTAACCCAATCTCATTCTGCCACGCTGCCCTGCAGAAACCAAAGGTCTGAGTAGTATTCAGTCTTTGGTGTCGTCGTGCTCAAGGGTCTTTCATGTTTCTGTGTGTTGGACTGCCAGCCCATCTCAGACCTTGGCCATGTCTTTCCCGCAACCCAGGAGATGGAATTTTAAAAATTTACAGTCTTCTTTGAGCTAGCCTTTTGGCCCCTGCAGGTCTCTGGAAATTGAAAAGTCAGAGGGAGTAAAGAAGAGAGCAAAGGTAAGATGGAGGGAGTGAGGCCATGAAAGAGAGGGAGAGAATTTTCTGTATAGCTGGACAGCCTTTGTATTACCCCTATAGCAAGCTCTTTGCCATTTCTTGTCTCTCTCTCTCTGCTCAGTGGAGTCACCCTCTACAGCAGAAGCCAGATGCTATCAGATGCCATCACTGAAAAATTCTACTTGTGTCGAGGGCAGTGCATTGAAATGAATCCCCAGACCAGTTGCTGTTTTCTCAGACCTCTCAGCAGCATATTTCACAGCTGAAGCTGTTTCATGGACACCGTTTGAGGAGTAATTGAAAATCCATGGCTGATTGACTCAGACCCTTGGTAATTAATTTTCCTTTAGTTGCAGGGCTCCAAGACTAACACCCACATCTGTTCTGTGGGGCGGTTCTGTTGCTGCACTGAGGTACTATTAAGATAGTTTAGGTCGGCATGGATGGCTGATACGAACCTGTTACTTGTTACAAATAGTTACACACACAGATGCTTAGAAAGACATACATGTGCTTGCATACTTTCTAATATTTACTCATTTATACAATAAACTGATGTATGTGTTTTTTAGCTGGCTGGCTCTAGGGTTGTCTGTCAAGTAGTAGGTTTACCCAAACTGATATATCTCACCAGCTATTCAATAGATTGTCTAGTGGTATTTGTTGTCCCCACACAATGTATAATTTCCTTCCTTTCCTTTCGTTGTGCCATGAGTTGGTATTTGGGGTTTTACAAGGCATATGAGCTTCGGCTTTTGCTTTTTCATGAAGTTCTTCAAAGCAAATGTTGGCATGTCAACCCTAAGAACAAACATTATTCCTGCAAAACATCATCATGTTTGCATTGTCACATGCTTACGTTAGCATTTACTTCAAAGCGCTACCGGACCAAAGCGTAGCCTCCAAGACTCCTGTTTCAAGTGAGAGCTTGTTTAATTGTGTACTGCTTATCTGCCCAGTGGGTAAGAATGAAAAACTTTCTTTCAGTAGAATTTACTCATAAAAATAAGGGTTTGAACCCTGGATCACTTCCAGACCTGTTTTATTAGTCCTTCCAACTCGTCTCCTTTCAAGTACCTCGTACAATGGTGACTTATAGCTTGTGCTCAAGGTGCCTTCTGTTGTGCTGCCTATCCTTATGGAGAGGCACATCAAGAGGGATACCTTCAGATGGTTGGCACACATTCACCTGTGGAGATGCACGCAACAAGCACAGTCGAAGGACATTTAGGTGAATTCATCGATGTTTTTTAATATGAGGCACAGCTTGGATCAGAAATAAATTATTAGCTGACTTAGCCGCAGACAGCAGCAAAATATTGCTGTTTTTACGCCAAAGACGGCACCCTGATGTTTGGGTCTAATATGACATGGATACAAACAGCATGTAGGCCACCGAATCCACCTCTGTACTCTCCACAAAAACAACATCAAGGGAAATGACATCTACACAAGGAAACCATAGAAGAGTTACGGCAATGACATCCGAGAGTTCAAGCAAAGCAAGAGAGATAGAAAAAGGCAGCGAAACCTAATGGCATGTCTCACATTGAGGGACCTTGGAGCTTGTGTCTTGGAGATGAGTCGCTGATATATACCCAGCATGCTGATTGTGGGAACGGCCCGCATTGACACCCGAGTCACGTTTGCCGCTGAGCGTCGTATGGCACTATAATCACGGTCAGACTATAGCAGAAAGTGAGAAAAGGAGGCGAGAGAAGAGGTGTGTGGCTGAAGGTCTTCTTTCAAACTATTTTGCTGGATGGGAGGCATTTTCCTGAATTCCTGACCTCCGTGTTGTCATTAACATTTGATTTTGTCTGTGATGAAGGCATAACTATCATGTATTGGTGTGGGCGTGTTTTCAGTCATTACCTGCACCTTTACACTGGGAGCGTGAGCATCATGTCAGCAAACTAGCAGCAGCAGCTTCAGCTCTCAGGATTGTACAGGTCTAAACACTGGGGCTGTTCAGGTGCAGTATTGAGCCATAGGTGCCTTTAGGGAATGCTAAAAGGCCCGATACACAATTTAAAGTATAGTTACACACATAAAACATGGGGAAATAGATTTTAAGCTTTAAAAAAATGCTTGGGGTTGCATTTAGAGACACATAGCACAAGTAAAATGCGAGCCATTATGCAGCCTGTGTAGACAGCCGGATTGATTTAAAATAGAATCTGTTCTTTAGATGTGCAGCTGAAGAGCTTTCTGCTTCGACACAGCTTTAAACATTTAACCCCCACTGTTCCTGTTTGTCATTCTTTGTCACTTCTTTAGAAAAATGTGCATTTTGTGCCATAATCATACGTGATACACTACTTGACATCACTTTGGACGTGCAGAGGGAATCTACACACGCTGCATTTATTTTTTTTTTTTTCCATAAATGTTTTGCAGATTCCAGGTTATTGTGCTCGCTGTAGCAACTTTAAATTTATGGCTCAGGTTGCAGAAATGATGCGACCAACATTCAGGAGGAAACCCCATGAGATTGTTATTATTATAATTGGACCTACATTACTTTGACCTTATCCTTTAGTTTTTAAAAACCGCAATCGTTCAAAAGGCTAAAGCAGCACTCCTCACCTTCTGCACACTGACTGTGTTTGTTTGTTTAAACTTGTTGTGTTTGTCCAGTTTGTGGGTGACTTTTGCCAAATGTTGTCAGGGTTATCAAGGTTAGTTCACACATGACTTGGCTTTTATGTGGCTTTGCTTGTTGCCACATGCTGCTTAGAAAAGTCAAAAAGGGAAAGACCTCATTAATAGCTGACAAAAACGGAGACGCTCCTGTAATCACAGATCATTTCCATAATTAACCCTCTAAAATCCCAGGCGGCTTATGCTCCTGTTGCGTTTTTACTCACTGCGGGCTCATTTTTCACTCCTATGGAAGTAGCACAAGGTCTTTTCTGCAGGGTAACATAATTACAAGGCCATTAATTATAAAAAGAAGAAAAAAAGAAGTTGTATTTCTTTGGTTATTTAGTTTACAACAATTGAAAAAAACTGTTAAACAGAATATATCATTTTTTTCAGTTGCCAACATATGATAGTGATACAAAAAATGGTGGCTTGGAATGATATTTAGTTTTTTAAATGTGTCTCCATACTTGTCTCCTAACTGCTCTGTGTAAACACAACCTGCAGTTTAACCCAGTTCATCTAAAACGTAGCAGAATTCTTGTTACGTGACTTTTGGTTGTGTCAAGGAGGGTGGAATTCTGAGGGAGTTTTTGTGCATGTTTTTTTTTTTTTTTTTGAGACATTTTGATGAAATATTGCAATTTTAAACTCAAAAACTTCAAATGACATATCAGTACCATTGAAAAGTTGAAAAACCATTGATTCTTTCTGTTTCTGGATCTGATAAATAGTGCCATTTTTGCAATCTATTATTTTTGACAAGACAACATGCTTCTTAAACCTGCCAGTGGGTTTTGCAGTTAGGAGGCTTAAGAATTTACACATTGCCACCCTTCCTTAATACACTATATGCTCTCAAACCATTGCTGGGATCATGTTTGCCATTGCACACACACACACACACACACACACACTCATACAGAGACTTTCCAGCAGTGCCTCTCTTCAGAAAGGGGAAATAAAGCCATTACAAAAGGATCAGGAACAAGTTTCCTATTTAATTAAGGGCTCTTTTTACAACTACACTGCTCTCCCTCTTTCTCTCCTTCTTGTCAGTTTAGTAATACATTTTCCCAACCATATCTCAAGGGCTGAAAAATTAAACATTCAGAGTAATACTACATTTTGAAGCCTTTCTGTTCAACGGCACTGGATGGATTTATGTTTCATAGTCTGTTGACTGGCTATAGGAAATACCTTTGAGGAGTGACTCTCGGTTTCGGATAGTGTCTCCCTGTGGCGGCTCCAGCCTCTGTATTGCGGGACCTGACTGATGTTGGACTCACCTTGGGGGTTCCTCCTGGGTTGACAAAGGCAGGCGGGAAAAAAACCTGGCCATTTGCTTTTTAGTATGTGCATGTGTGCGCGGTGGAGGGGAGGTGTTCATCCACCCTCCAGCCACGCTCCAGGGAGGTGAACGCTGCTTGGACTCCCTCAAAGCCTCCATCGCTCACACAGATCCACACAGAATGGAGGCTGGCTGGTGTGGAGGTGGGTGGAAAAAGAAAAAAAAAGATAAAATAGTATGCAGAAACGCGCTTAAGATTAGTGCGTGCGTCAGTGACAGAGAGAATGGCAGAAATTCTTACCTAGATGGAATGATAATAAGGAGGCAAACTGAGAGGCAGAATAAATCAAACCACATGCATTGTGTTTATGCATGCATGTGTGTGTCTGATTGTTTGATGGAGGTGAATGCCTTAATATTTCACACTTAATAATTTGACACGAATCATGTGGCTCACCAAATTTCAAGAAAGATGAAGACATTAATTGCATTTCTACCTCAGTGCCCTTGTCTTTATCAGCCCTTTTGAGACATCTTTCAAAAGGCGGCTCGGAGAAGGTGTGTCGCCGTGTGCTCGGGACTGCCTGTACTCGAGGACTGCTACTGTAAAAGTGGTCCGTCTCCATTTTGCTGACAGAACAACGACGCGCGCGCTCACTCATGCACCTCCTATGAGAAGCATACAGCAATCAATAGGCTTGTGAAGCATGAGGAAGGAGCGTGATTGACATCAACTACTGCTGCCATTTTTTTGTTCTCATCTACAACCGCTCGCTCAGTCTTTCCAGCTAAACAGAACCCACCTCCACACACACACAAAAAAAATAACGCCCCCAAACTTGAAACTCAACCTCTTGACCCCGTAGTCATAAATCCACCAGCGTGTTGCTAACATTTCCTCTTTAAGTCTTGCCTCATATTGTTTCAGTAGTTGAATTTGAAAACGAGGAGAACCCTTTTCCTCCGTCCAAGCTGTCTTTAGCTCAGAGAGGACGCTTGTGGAGAGTGTCAGAAAAACAAAGCAGTTTGCATGGAGAGGAGCTGTTCTGACAAGCAGGGAGGCAGCAGAGCGGTTGCCCAAAGGAACGGGCAGCTTTTGAGGCAATGGAGAGAAATCGCAAATGCTCTCCTCTCTCTGGAGAAAAGCAGCAAGTGCACCGTCCCCTGAGGGCAAATCAGGTTGCAGAGCCCCGTAATGCATTTGGTGAATATCGAATAAAGCTACTAATATCGTCAGAAAAGGTTGAAATAGGGAAAGAAAGTGAGATATGAAAGTGTGCTACATTGCATTGTCATATTTCAAAGCATGTGGCCTGTATTTTCACGTGTCAGCGAGGTCTTTTAGATGCTGTATATATTCAATATCGCTTAAACAAAGTTATCATATAGACAACAAAGCTGGAACTCAATTTTGTAGTTGCACATAAAATGCTTCACTAGAGAAAAAAAAATCCAAGGAGTGAAGATGGATCCATGAAGCTTGATATTTAATAATAAAAAAAAAGATAGTATGTTATGTGAATGTGTGTGTAGGTGGCACTTAGGGAGATCAGATGATCCTCAGATGCCAATGAGTGATCCAGGATAGTGCAGATCTGACCGATGCGAGAGCAGGAGGCGGATGCTCTAATGTTTGCAAACCAACGCATGCTCTTTCTTGTGTTCTCTAGAGGGTCATGCATGACGACTGAAACAGAGGCAGCGTTTGGATCATACCGAAGATAATTCTAACCAGCGAAGACTGAGTGATTTATATGCAATTTAGCGAAACGATTAGATCTAAAAGGCTGCCATCGGGCACCCGATTAGTAATCAGATGAAGATCTACTGGAAACCTTTTCTAGTTGGTTCATAAATGTCCTGAGCCATCGGCAGTTCGCCGGGGTCTCAACATTTGGGAATTGTTTATTAACCACTTCCCCATCACAATATTTAGGCTACAGTGTGTGGAGAAAAAAAACTGCTTTTAAGAGCCATCAGCGTATATCTGTCAGTATGAGAAGATTAGACCTGAGCTGAGGAGGATGTGGAGGAAGAGAGCAGAGGAGGTGGAGAAGGAATGCAGAAGGTGCTTGCTGTGAGTTTCTGTGACAGGCCAAGATTGAACACAAAGTCGATACAACGGCAAAGTGCAATCACAATGTGTTGGCTAAAGCAGATGGCTGCGATCAATGGCACACTAGGCCCTATCTCAGAGACCTCGTGGCCCAAGAAGAGATGTTTCATGTGGAGAGAAT
>NW_007578915.1:108944-119315 GCF_000690725.1 Stegastes partitus | reverse complement strand
CACTGTTGCCTACTGACCGTCCTTCACATGATCTACAAAAAAGCCCTCTGAGAGAAACGACTCTAACACTTTCTTTGCAATTTGTCACAGAAAATCCATTTTCACAACTATACAGTCGGTGAGGCAAAGCTTGACACTGACACAGTGTCCTTTACTTGACCCCGGTGTCTCATACATGGTCGCCGTGCCGTGATAAAAGACCGGTTATTCATGTGCAAGATATTTTAATCACTATTTATTCAAATGGGTCATATGTTTGATGTAGGAATTAGATGAGCAGGCTGGTCCCAAATGGTGTTAATTTATCATTTCTGGTTATTATTGGGACTGTATTAATTGATAATATGTACTTTATGATGCTGTTCAAACCACTATACATTACAGATAACTGGGGTGTCAAGAGAGGTGGCTGTTGGACACAAAATGTGCTTTTTTCATCAAAAAAATAAAAAATAAATAAAACCCTCTACAGTTCCACTTGACATGACAAAGCATGTTATGTAATTGCTGGGTGTAATAAACATGATGCAGCGCCAGTTATGAAATCCAAACAAATGCCGATGTTGCATGTAAAATGTGCATCAGTATCAGTTACAATAAAAGCTTTGCCTCTATTTGTGTGTCTGCCTTTTCCCCACTTTTTTTTTATTGCACGTGGTATTTTTATGTCTGTCTTCTAAGTGATTCATACAGTGCTTTGTGTTTAGTTATTTGTTTATGATGCCTGACTATTGTGCAGGGCAAGATAGGCAGGAGTTGATGTTTCAAGGATGTTCTGTGCATCATTTGAGTACAAAAAGATATATGTCACACTCCCAGTACGTGTCCTTGCACACAGTGTGCATCTTTCCTGTTAAAGCGAAGAGAAGTGCTGAACGCGTTGCACTGAAAACCAGGCCGGCATCCAGCCTCTGCCTCGTTTTCATGTCAGGGGAGAGTGCTGTCCCCGGCTGAGTCAAGCCGTGGGCCTCGGCTCCCCTCTGGTTCTGGAGGAATAATCTGTTAGCAATAATCCGGCGAGCCCATGGTGGGTCACATGTTGGGGAAATGAGGGCCGACTGAAGAGCCATATTTAATTATTCAATTCCGTTCCCCCCGTGGTTTATTCAACTCCAGTGTTTTTCTGAGCGCTCGTTGTCCAGCCTCGCACATTGTACCGATGATGGAAGCGAGGTCGGGGACGTAAGCAGCTTAGGGAGAGTCTGTCTGGTGGCGGGCGGATTTTTTTTTTGAAGAGGCTATTTTCACTAATCAGACGCACAAGTTTGTCAGAGTCTATGTTTCCTTGTTGTGCGGACAAATAGTTTCAACACTGAGTCACTGCGGAATCAATGAGCGCTCACAAGAATAGCTCTGAGGTCCTCGGAGCGGTTGGTGCGCTGTCACAGAAACATTATTTTTGTACTTCAAACATAGCTCCTGAAATCTTTCTACCACTTCATTTGTCCTCAGGTTAGTCTGATGTCTCTCCATATTTTCCTCTTAACTCTTCAAATCTCTTGGAAATATTCTCAAACTCACAACACTTTGTGCCCCCCTGAGTTCATCTCTCAGCACGTCTCTACCTGAAACTACAAACTTCAGCTTCACGCCTGCGTCCCTATTTATACATTCAGATATCGAACTTATTTTACCAATTATTTCAGCCGTAGCAGAACAGTGTTACGGCTGTTGGTGCTTCACACTTAAAGCTTTCCGCCACGAAGCAGGAGGTGTGTGCTTTCCCCTTATTTCCTGATGAATGGGATGTAACACAGGCAGTATCTTTTGTGCACAGTTTGTATAAATACAGCTGAAACTTCAACTCTTCACTCCTACATATTTCCATTTTTCACATTTTTTTCCACCTTTACAACAATCTTTTTCAAGTGTCTTACTTCTGAACTGCAGACATATTTAAATACATATTTGATGTAATGTCAAAATATTAGGACTGTAACATGGTGCAAGTGCTAGTTTTTTACTTTTACATTCATGTCAGTGCAAAAAAGAGGTTGTGAAAAATGTCTAACGTTATCCACAGTGGTCCCAAAAAGCAGTCAGCTCATGATATAAGGAGAGATCAGTTCATGCAATGTAACTTGAATGAATATTTCCTATTGAAATCAGGTTGTCTGTTAAGAGAGCATGAACATATCCTTCTAAAAAAAAGAGTTTGGGTATGTTCTGACTGTCATCATTAATGTGATAAACCTGTGCTTACGCTGCTAGATGCACCTGTGTGAACTTGTGCACAACTGACTTTATAAATCCACATATTTTGGAAGTAGTTAGTTAAAAGCAAAATGCATACAATGACAAAAACAAGTGCAGTGAGCTCAATCCAAGAAAAACACAACGTAAGAGATCGACAACTCAGTGGACAGAACATTGAGAATTAATAGAAAATAGCAAATACAGAGGGAGAGTGATACAGCAGACGCAATTCATAAGCTCCAAGAGTAAGACAGCTAAGAATAACTTCACAAAGGAACATGCACACAGAGGCCGCAGCTTTTTTTTTTGAGAAGTTTTCTCGGATGAGTCTAAATTCAATCTACTTGGATCAGATAGTAGAAAGTTTGCGTGGAGAGAATCCGAGGGAAGAATAAACCGGAGTGCGCTGGAGGTGGGATTCAAAGTCTGGGGCTGGTTTTCTTTCACTTTTTGTTGGTAAACTTCAGATCTTTCAGCAGGATAATGACTCAAAGTAAACCTGCTGAAAGTATATTTTACCCAGGAGAAAATGGACATCTTTAAGATTTTTTTGTGTCATTCAAAACATTTGTACCTCCTCCACCATCTCACCGTTTGTGTTGATTCCACCAGTTTTGGATGAACACAATCTACCTCTCCACAGCTTTAAAGGTTAAAACATGTTTGCAAAGCACTGAAAAAATTTGCTGTTAAAATACTTAGATAACCAAGTGAAGAGTTCATTTGCAAAAACAGATAACTCCATCTTCACAAACCTTCCGAAAACCCACTTTTCCATCGTTCACATGAGCCGATATCAATCAAAGTTATCTCTATTTTTGTCATTTCTGCTTAGTCAAATCCACTTAACTTCAGTTTGATTGATATTATCTCAAGCAAACAACAAGGTTTCTGAAAATCTACTAAATGTATCTGTTTTTGCAAATGAACTCTTCAACTGCCCATATGCACAGCGGTCGCTTACATAAACTTGAATGAAAACATGACCTTCTGCCCCTCAAATCAATGCAGCGGTGGCCTTTTTCAATTGTAAAGAGAGTTTCCTAAATTATTCACTGTGCAAAGTGCTTGTCGCAGGGAAACACCGGCATGTCAAGGCATGTTATGTTTCTTCATCCTTTGACCAATATCTCCAGGCCACATCTCTGCCCCCGCTCTAAGTAGAGAAGAGATAGCCTGTAAATCAAATTAGCGGTCTAATGGAGAGAGATGAAGAGCAGGAAGGATGAGAGGAGGAAGGAGGGTCGCGATAAATCTGCCGGATTATTGTCTTATTTTTGTGAATGGATGAAGAGGAAGTGATGGAAATGGTTGGTGCGAGTATTATTGACTTCAAGGGAACTTTTTTAAGGATGTATAACCAATTACAGTGGCCCTCCCACCACAAGCTTCTTTTCAGACTTGGGACAAGTCAATGGAACTGTGGCAGTGCTGCAGCGCTGTATTAGATTTCATATTGCTTTACCTCTGTAATGGAATCCTTTGCTTGAGCAACCAAGGAATTCAGGTAGTGACGCACACACATACACAAGGATACACACAGACACACACACACAGACACACACACACACACACACAGGTACAGGCATTACAGCCGGACCAATAATGGATTTATGAGCCTTACACTAATGTGGATATTCGAAAGTTAATAGTACACCAATAAAACTTTTATGAGCGAGTATTTGTGTTACGAATTCCTTAGATTCTTTCCCCAAAAGCCGCACTAATCAATAGTTTTATATAACAGTTCTTGAAAACTATAAAATGGGGAAGGTTCAGCTCACAGTGACCCACAGAAATCCATTTTATCCTGCAGTTTCCCTCAGGTCTATGGATTATTTAAGCATCTTTTAGCTCAGCTTTCTGGCTCACAACTCCACTGTTTTGATTCACTCCCTTCACCGCTCTCTTTAAGCCTCGTTTCAATCTGAAAACGGGCAGCTGCTGAGTGAAAAAGCTCTGATTGTTGAAGTGTTTTTGCCCCCTTAAAGGTGGACTTTGCCATTCTGGAGAAAGATTGTTGCTGGTCAGGTAGTTAGGATAGCTAGATTGCTATAATGTGCCATATTTACCAACCCTCTCGCTCCCACTGCCCCCTTTACCCCTGCCCTGTGCACAAGATGTGCACCAGCATGAATGTGCACAGGATATGCTGGAGTAATGTCCCGTGGATCGGCCTGAGCCGGAGCCAGTGGATAATTGCAACAAGTAACCACAAATCAACTTTCAGAAATGATGACATGTTAATATCGTCGACTTGTTGCAAATGCTGCACCAAATGTAGCCAAAAACATCCATTAAATGAATGCAGGTTTAAAGTGGAGATGCATGATATATCGGCAACCACATCGGTATCGGCTGATATTAGTGTTTTTCTGATATATCGGTATCAATCTGATGAACAAATTTAGCCGAAGATTGTCTAACATCAGCGCCTTCGTCTCTACATTTGCTGCTATTTCACAGATGTTTTTACTTAAATGGTCCTGGACTTGAACGTTATTATGCTGAAATATGTTTAAATATGCTTTACTTTTGTTACGTAATAAAGAAGACTATGTGGTCTAATGTGGTATGGGCTTCTTTGAATAGTTTTTACGTTCTCACAGTGCTTACTTATAATCATTTTTCAGTATGAACAAAAACTGAATATCGACATCGGTAATATCAGTCAGATATCAGAAATCTTAATATCGGATATCAGTATCGGCCAGAATTTTTCATATCGTGCATCACTAGTTTCAAGACGTGCATTTGATAAGATCATAAATCAGTCGAGCGTTACAAACACAGTCATGACTTCTGACGTAGTTCAACACACACAGAAAACAGTAGAGGAAGAGAGAGGAGATATAACAAGTGATAGGCACCTCATTGTTTAATGGAACAGAAAGTTTTCCTTGTTCATGAGCAATCAGTCAACACCCTCTCCTCCCTTTTTCCATCTCATAATCTTTGCCTGCTTTCCATGAAAACGAGATCTTTCCACTCTTGGACGATGATGGAAAAAAAAAGATTTCTTTGGGTTTTCGCCGCATCATCCTCTGGCCTTTTCATCTGTCTGTTTTATGTACCCATGTTTTATTTATTGTTGCCTTCATTAAGAATTTAAATTAAAAAGCAAAAGGGAAGAGCCACATCTGAATATTATTGGACCAAATGGGGCTGATAGCGTCCTGTAAGTATGGACTGTAAAAAAAAAAAAAAAAGGAGAGAGAAAGTAGATGTCTGCCAACTTAAAAGATAGTAATTTGCAAACGCTGGCTGTCTCCAGTGAAATGTTTGCCCACTCACAACATAAATTGCCTCTGTGTGGGTTTCCCCTGCGCTGCCCATACATAACCTATTATAGAACGAAAATTACATGGTGCAATTTACTGGCTGTTCTGTCAAATATTTAATACTTTGCTGAGCATCAGTACAGAGGCACGCTCCTCCTCGGAGGGGAAAAGTGGACGCAGATTTTTTTTTATTTATTTTTTTTTGTAAGCAATTTTCTTGCAATTTCCCCTATTTTATTTTCTAATGCTTGAAGAGAGTGTTAAAGCAGAGAGTGTTTGGAAATGTATGTGTGGCTGTGCATGTATACACACTTTTGGTACCCGCTCTTTTGCATCAGATGAGATTATAAAAGGAAGAGAATTCAAAAGGCTATTACAGGTAGGAAACAATAGACACAAAGGCATAAAGAGGCAAAGCTTTTCTTACAAAAAAAAAAAAATGTTCATCATAATAAGGACTTTATTTTGGGATTTAAAAAACTACATTGCAAAAAAAACAAAACAAAAAGGCATTGTCAAGGATCTGTGAGCTGTTCTCACCTTTCAGTAAATTACATAAGACTGATGCCAGTGGAGTGATTTGCCTCTTTTAAAAAAAATATATTGCCTCTTACTTCTCTTCTTTCCTGCAACAGGAACTAGTGGGCTGCCTACAACACTAGATTAGATTTTTATTGGCAACAGATGTCCATCGTGAAAAAACAAAACATCTCAAATTTCCATTAAATCGAGAAATCGTGGCGGCGTCATACTGCAAAGAGGTTACAGGGACGAGTTTCTGTTCTGCATCCAAAGACTTTAAAAACTTATGGTGCTTAGCCAAGAAAAAGTCTGGCACGTACTGCTTCATAAAAGCACAACATATCCTTTTTATGTGTTTTTTTTTTTCTCCCTCAGATTAAGTGAGATATATTGTGGATTAATGCACTTTCGAGATACTGGTAGAGAGAATTCTTTTGCTCTCAGAGTTAAAGCAAAGTTATCATCTGCTGGCCTGAATTCAATATCAATCCTGCTCCCAAATTATTATTTTTTCATGACCAAAAGATTCCCAGCTGCTGTCAGATTTGGATTAAAAATGATCCTGATTGGTGCACGTAGCATGAACCCACAAAAAACTGTTTATGATCCCATCGAACATAACAATAAGCTGATTTGTGCCCTCAAATTTTTCTTAAAACAATTAGATAACGTCACCATTTTTTGTAGTGTGTCTCACTACAAGAGGAGGGGGGAAAAAAAATACTAGCTCATGCAATGTAATCCCCTGCCTCCCCGAAGGAATCAGTGTATAGAGCGATGGATGGAGAGAGGAGGGGAGGGGAGGAGAGAAAAGAACAATAATGGTCTCTACAGTTCAGCATCTGCTCATTAATCATTCATAGGCAGCCAAGTGGCAGCAGCAGGGAGCACAGTGAGATTTCAGGTTACGGTATCAAATCTCAATTTATAAATAGAATAGTTATGGAGCTAGGCGGCAGAATACCATCACTCAAAGCCCCCTCTTCTCCCACCTCCTCCTGAGCGTTCACTGATTTTTCTGTGTCTAGGGTTTGGCTAGCATGCAGTAATACTGTGCAACCACACAATGTGAATGTAAGATCCCAAAAAAATGTACAAATGGTCTTGGAGAAAAATCTGAAATGATGAAATAAGGACAGGGAAGCTGTCATGTTTCTCTTGCGTCCTACAGATTTGCTGTTGGCCATAGGCTGCCATGGATTTATTAAAAAATATCCATCTAAATCTGCTGCTCATGTCCACTTATGAACACCGACCTCCCTAAGGCTTAAATAAGCACGTCTTCTCCTCCCGTTCTGTCAATATGTACCGTACGCACCACACCTGGATTGATCCGGAGATGCTTTCCCCCCCAATCCTGTTTATGATCGCGAGGCTTCACCGCCACTCATCTCCATCGTTTCAAGGACGTGCCCCGTCGACGGATGAAGAATGGCAAAGCCTCGTAAGCCCATCTCGCGGCAGAGGCGATGGGAGTGGGGGGATGTCCAAGCTTTTCCCCCGCTTCTCGCTTCCAGAGACGCGCCGCTGACAAGTGACACCTTTTATTGATTAATGCTGCATGGAACTGCCATATCTAATACGCCGCGCACATACTATACTGTACGACAAATGGGCTCTTCGAAATGACTTGCTGTATTGTGACGTGGGGTGGAACGGGGTCACTGCTTCCTGCGCGCAATTTCTGTCTCATTTGATTTACAAATTTAGTCAATAATTTAATAGCTATTAAAATCAGGAATGAACACATGCACTGTTATGAGTTCATTTTTATCTTTGACATGCTCGTGGATTTATCACACTCGGCACATATCGACAGCTGCTTAGCTCGTTTGTTCGTGTCAAGAAAGCCAATCACACGTGATTTCAGAATAAAAGTCTGCAGGTTTACTCCACGATCCATCCTGTGTGAGGGATGCAGCTCTTCGTGGGCAGCTGTAGAGAAAAGTGTTAAAACTCCTCTGCATTAACAAGCGAGATGAGCCACCGTCAGCCTATAACTGGAGCCGTAACCTTTAAATCTAAGATCCAACATTACATCCCGGATTTCTGACTGATGTGATTTCGGAGAAAACTGATTTTGGCAGAGAAAGTTGCTTCGTCCTCACTCTCTTTTGTTGTCTAGCAATTCTTCTTTTCTATGTTCTCAGCTCTTTCCTCACTTTGTCTTTGTACATCTTGTTCTTCCCGCTTTAACACTTGTCTTAGATGTGTGGTTTTGGGAAAAATCAGACCAGAGTGAACAAGGGGAGCCTTAGAAGAGGAAGCATTTCGCGCGTGGGCAACGTGTGCCGGCACGGAGGTTCGAAATACCTGCAATGAGTAAATGAACGGCTCACGCGGCAGTGATTCACTGACAGCACATGTACTGTATAACATGCATGAGCAAGCCAAATGGCACGGGAAAGGTTGAATACTTGGATAGCACAGGTTTATTGGCACCAAAATTCATTTGAGCTTAAATACATGTCAGGATGCGGGGGTGAAAGGATGTGTGTGTGTTCACCTGAGTGCTTCGTGCAGGACTAATCCTGCTTCCAAATATAAAAGTAGCGCACCTTTTTAATGACATTAGACCCTCTTGGCTCTTGATGGTATTATTTGGTCTGACATTTGTCCACAATGGTACTTGAAAAAGCCTCGGCGAGCGAAGCCAGGCACCGATATGAGAAGGGGGGGAGAAAGGATACCTGCTGTAAAATGATGGAGTCAAAGAGAAGAGGAGGATGAAAACCAGGTCTCAACTGTTGACCTGAGATAAGAATGATGCGGTTGTGCAGGGCCAGCGAGCATAAACAGAACATCACTCAGTCCGCGCGCATGTGTGTGTGTGTGTGTGTGTGTGAGTTGGCATTAGCGACGACGTGATTGACATGTTAGCGCAGAGGCTGCAGCAGGCCATGAGCTATTAGAGAGGAGGTGACCGCCACATCACTCACCCGTCTAGAGGCTAGTTAGTGGGCAAAGTACGCGGTGATGGGCCGCATTGTGCCACGCGGTTATGGTAGAGTGCGTGTCGGAGCCTAGTCTAGACTGACAGCGTGATTCAACGCCAGAAACAAGAATAAAATATCCTTCACAGCTGACACAGGTATTATGCATTGAGTGGCACATTTTCTTGAAACACGGTCAACACTTTTAAAAAATAAGCCTAGTTCTTTTAAAGGAGAAGCTATTGATGAAGTGTTGAACCGGTGGCCTATAGTGTTGTGACACTGGAGCTTACGTAGTAAAATGAACTGTTTTTGTGGATTTGATAGCACTGAATGAGTCACTATTAAAGTAGAAACCACAGGAAGGCAACAAGCACTCGACAAACCACTCAGTTCAGCTGTTGTTCATTTCAAATTCCTTCATTTAGCTATTTCATCTCCAAGTATCTCTGCACATTACATCTATTACCTCAAAAGTAGGGAGATTTTTTTTTCCTCCCTTATTCCCATTACTACTATGAATAGATTTTTATTTGTCATCTTGTTCGGTATTTCTGTTTAATCTCTTTTGAAGAATGCGTGCCGAGAATGATCACTGTAATGGAGGTCGAAAGGCCCGAACCATCGCTCCGGATTCTCCTCGTGTCTCATTCTGCATGTACTACATGTGCTGGTAACATCTGTTTCAGCGGTGCCGCCGCCTACAGCCTCCATTCTCGGCTCTCGTGTGCACCCACAGCACATACCACACACCAACACGCACACACGGCTAATGTGTCTCAAATAGCTCCCAGCCATTTGGACAAATGAAAAACCAATACCTTGTAAAATCCATTGTGATGCCCACCTTCAAGTGAGTGCTGGTGTGTGTGTGTTGGTGTGTCGAACTGTGCAGTAAAAGATGGAGTACTCCCTCTTACATTTATGTCTTTTTATGAATTTGAGTAAAGCAGGGTAACACTTCAATGATTTATTTGTTGTTTTTTTTTATCTCTTTACAGTTATTGTGATTTGAATTATTCTAAGGACGGTGTGATTAATAACCGTGTTTGTCATTGGAGTGGTTGATTCATGTGTGAGGATTTTAGCCTCCACTGCAAAAACTAAGTGTAATTTTGAAAGTAATTTACCTTTAATTTACAGATTTTCCCTGTTTTGTTAAATTACAGGTAATAGCTAGTACAATCACAGGGGGAAAAAGTATTAATTTAGTATTTATTAAAACACAGGCCAAAGGTATAAATAACATCCACATCTAAAGTCTGTATTTTTACAAAAAGTTGTTTATTCTTTTACAACATTTTAATATAAAATTATACTACTTTACTATTTTTAAGTTAGTTAAAACATCCTTCAGAAATTGTAAATCATTCCTCAAATGTTATTTTACAAATTTACGCTGTTCCATTATTATTCGTTACAAATAATATCCAGTAAAA
>NW_007578915.1:74337-108294 GCF_000690725.1 Stegastes partitus | reverse complement strand
TCTCCATTTATAACCATTATTTTATTTAATTATTTATGTTTTGACATGTTGTGAGTTATACTGACACTGGAAAAATATATTCTCACAAATATACTATTGATTCTACCTAGTCTTATATATTCCACAGTCCTACATGTTAGCGAGAAGCAACATCATGCAGAATAAAAGCCTCAGACCAAATGCGTGCAGCCCCGGTGCACTCGCTGTGCACTCACACACCTGTTCAAGCCTGTGTAGGAAGCTGTAATGTGTCTATACCGCCGTGCAGAGTGTGGATCTGAAGCCACTTTGTTCTTCGTGTGCTATCACCACATCTGATCTCTGCTGGTATTCAAGTAGCAATATGTTCTCCATCGCGCTCCCATCGCCGGGGCTGAATTGCAGCGGAGTCGAGCAGATTCACTCCTCTCCATTTAACACCCAACTTACCCACCCAAAACGAGATGACTTCACTGTGCTGCTGCTGCTGCCTTTCCATAATTGGAGGAAATGGGTTGCTGTTTTCCCACCAACACATGCTTGACTGAGCTCTGTGATGATCTGCTCTGATGTGTGGATGTATGCATAAATGCTGCATGTTTGCATACGGCACAGGATGCACACACGGGGCTTGATGACTGACACATCAGTCCGATCTGATTGTCGCTCACCCCTCCTTGTTGTCTCCGTCATTCTCACTCAACTCCTCCGCTGTCTACCTGCGCTATTTATCTATTTCTTCCTCCTTCCTCCTGGTGCTAATGATGTTCTGGATGTGGTCTGTGTGGGGTCCAAAGCTTCTCCCATACTGCTGCCTCTCCAGCTGGGCGCTTCCCACGGTGCACCAAATGCCTCTCTTGAATATTGAATAAAGCCCAGGACCACCTCTGTGCTTCCTGATCAACAGCACTACTATTACCTATCTATTACTCTGCACGGGGTCCTGGGGTTCTGGCAGGGTGGATGGGCTTTGAATCTGTTGTGTTGTGAGCGAAGGCAGAGATAATAGGCGAACGGGTAGGTTGAGCGTTTGAAGTTGTTTGATACTATCCCCCGAGATTCCGAAATGTTTCCTTTCAGTTTTCTAACTTGCCGGAGTTACCTCAAAGCACCTCTCGGCGGTGTGTTATTCTGGGATGCATCCAATCAAGGTCTCACACTCGGGTAACTTGATTGCTTGAGCGTGAAAGTCATTGTGGCCTCAGATTGCCCCCCTGAAAATATGGGAAGGATTGAAACTCACAGAAACCACTTGTTTCCTTTTTTTTTGGGTAGGGGGGAGTCAATAATGTTGGCCATATTCAGATTTACCCACAGAGCGTTTTGTCGGATGTGAGCGTTGCCTCCCTCAGTCGTATGTAAAACTAGGTCACTGCAAAGTTTTCCAAAGTACCGAACACAACTCATGTTTGTAGACGTTATGTGTAACCTTTGCCTCAACTGCTAATAAAATCCATTTGTCACTGACTTGAACTGAGTCTAAAGTTAAAAGCAATGGTTTTTTCTGTTTTGTTTTCCACAAAACTTCGATTTAGAGATATTTTTATTGGCATATCTGATCAAAGAATAACCTCAGCAAGCAGCTAACGTTCCCACAACATTGACGAATGTCTTCATAATGTTTAAAATTTTAATCTAATGTTCCAAGAATGTTTTAGAGAATATATATTTTCAAATAACGTTCCTACAAAAGTTAACGAAGACACAGTTTGTTTTTTTTTTAATCTCCAACATTAAGAGAATGTTTGGAGGACGTTGTCAGGGCCACTGATTCTCTAGTAGAAATGAAAGAACGTCCTCAAACCAAAATTTAAAAAATGTTTTCAAGATGTTATTAAGATGTGTAATATGAGATATTAGCAAAGGTGGAACATTATTCCAGCAATCTTTTGAGGATGTTGTTGAGGAAATGCATTACAGAATTGTCTTCTAGAAAACATTCCCACAATGTTCCATGATGTTAGAAGAAGAACATCCTCAGTGTAACATTTAGAAAACTTTAAGAATGTTAAGGCATAATGATCTAACAACGTTACAACTAAACATTTGTAGACTAACTGCAGCTATACCACTTTTAAAAAGACCATTCTGGGACTCATAAGACAAACTCCCATGAAAACATGACTAGAACTTTGTGGAACATTCTCATAGTGTTATTAGAACAAATTCCTTTGGGTAAGACCGCTCATTTTCAAATCCCTGCGACTGGATAAGAGTTAAACGTCGGCGAGCGGCGCAGGGATGGATCAACACCTAACCACATCCAAGAAGAGTAACAGAGGGATGCAGCTTCACAAACACTACATGAAGCTCAGGAATCTGCTGCTGGCCAGTGAGATTGAACGACGTGGTACAACCCGCTCGCCACTCAGGAGCCGGCCATCGCCACAGAGCAGTCAGTGGAGACCAGCATCCCCAACTAGAGGCCCAAGTACATCAGTCTGACTGACAAACAGTGGAAGGACAACGTCAATCTGGAGCATCACACCATACCTGGCTATGCAGCTACCAACGAGTCTTACTACATTCCCATATGGCGGCATGCATGGACGCAGCGGCCCCTTCAGGAGACACTAGAGTGAACGTTTGGCATCTTATCCCAGACGTTCATTCTCACTAATTAAATGATCCTGAAGAAACACTCTCTCATCTTGCCTGTACTACTGTCTATGTACAGCAAAATGACCATAAACATGATTTGATTTGATTAATTGTCTGTATGTGGAGCCATTTGAAGGAATATTTAAATTCCCGTTGCCTCTCTCTGCTCTCTATGTGCGACATATACACAGTTTTTTGTGCAGGTCTGTGTGTTTAGAATACATCTGTAAGACATCCACTGTTTCAGACGAGTCAGTCACGCGACACTTCTGGTACAATAAACATGAAAGGTAAAAGCAAATCGCTGTGAGGTGAGCTGATATTTACCTACCATTCATTTTTTATCTAACTTCTCTGTGATAGCCACTTCATTATTCAAAGGCCAACCACACAATTAGCAACAGCAGATCCTATTGCGAGGCAGCCCCGCTAGGACCGATCAATGCTATTAGATCTGTCAATGTGATTAGACACACTCCTGCATCTTCCTTATTTCTCCTGCTAGTGCAAGGGAAGCTTGTAAGGCTTGTTGACTGTAATTTATGCACCATTGATAAGCAATCCCATGCCAAATAAGGCAGGTGTACTGCAGGGGATACAAACAAAGAGACATTTGCAGAGGATGTTGGTAATAAGTGCTTTAAACAACTATATTTAGCTCATTAGCTGCGACATTCTTCTGTGGCTGTCTTATAGCAAGGTCAGACTCACAACATCTAACTCCTGCAAGGAACACTAACAACCAGCGAAGCGGCAAGCTATCAAATGGACTGTCAATTTGCCGAGCTCATTTTTCTCCTCGCTAACAGCGGGGCTCGCTCGATGGCAGTATTGGTTTGTCATTGGCTGATCAACCCACCGTTTTATCCAGACTGTAAAATGCTGTTGACTTTCAGGATGGCTGGCGCTTGATTGGACCCTAATGACCAATCATCAACCTACCCTAACCCCAGCCACCAATCACAGCAGAGCAAACTACTGGATTTCCAGTACCAACATTTGGATTTGTGCCCCCTAGATGGACTGTGATTCTATTACCTTACCTCTAGTTTCAACATAATAGCAACATTTCTGAGATGTTTTTTTCACTCCTGCCACATTTTCACTCATTCTGGACTCATTTTCACTGCAACATAAAGTCCTGCATCTCTATGGAAACAGCACAACCACAGGCAGAAGTAAAGAGAACCCAGAAATGTCTTCCAGGCATTACATCCCAGTTTGTTCCCGCCTGAAAGCTGAATTTCTGTGATTACTTATTTTATAGGAACATTACACAAAAAATTTTCAAGTTCCATTTCTGGAAAAAAACAAACAACAAAAACAGTGAATTCAAATACTGTCGGTATTTTACCATCTTACCTCGTCTCTGCTCTCTATTTGCACAGCCTGCAGTTCAGCCCAGTTCAGAGAACAAGTCAGAATTTTTTTTTGTCTCACTGATGTTGGACGCAGCTAAGCCACTACATTTTTGGCAAATTTTTCAATATGACAGGGAGAGTAAAGGGATAAAATAACACAATTTTAAGTGTAGATTTGGCTAATTTTCCCGACTTAATGGCATGTCACAGATGAGTAGTTCAATGAATGTCCCAAAGTTCAAAATCTGAGGATTCCTTCTCTTTTTGCAGTTGGCAACTTTGATAAATGGTGCAGCTTTGGCAATTAAAAACAAAAAACAACGACAACATGCCTTTTAAAGTTCAGATGGAGTTCAGATGGTCAGATTGTCAAATATTAACCACAGCCTCCAGCCGAAGCACATCACATCGCCTCAGCAGTGCTTCGTTTTTTCTTCTAATTAATAACTTACATGGTAACAGTTGGATGTTGGCATTGTCACTGTGGGCACATTGAAATGCTAAAATTAACATTTAGCTCTGTCGTTTGGCTTTAGCACAGCTGCTACTCTAAATTTGCTTCACAGGACCCAAGCGCAGACAAAGACAGCGCACGCACAACTGCTGAAGTCAACACAAACCAAGAAAAGCTGCTGTCAGAATGGGCCGGGAGGACTAACTGAACAGACCACAGGCATTAGGCACTAGACAAGCTAATGAACTGAACAAACCTGTCGTCGGTGTCTCCAAGACTCAGCAATCAGGATGTGGAACAACGTAAAGTGATCCTAACAGGTGACGCAAAGGATGTGTCTGAGTAGTCAGAGGAAATTATCGCTCATAGAGCATTTCCCCACAAGTCGTATTCTAGCCTGCAGGCAGTGTTGTGAGCTCAGGACACTTTAGGAATCGGCGCCGTGGATAGCATCGCAAGTTGCAAGTGATAAAACCCTAAAAAGAAACAGCTGGCGACTGACTTAACAAATTTGAAATGTAATCCTTTTCCTCAGTGAAGTGTCATGGCATCAGATACACAACACGTTATTCACTCAGCTATACCTTGTGAATGAATCAGCAGTGAACGTCTCATCTTACTCTCTCCCTCTGTCTTTCTCTGCACCTTTTACTTTCTATTCTGAGCTCCTCTTTTTTTTTTTGTCCCCCCGTCCGTGCATGAACATAAAGCAAAGCTTGATTGTGCTTTGAATAAGTTCAAACCGAGAAGCAGCAAAGCTTTTGTATTCACTTCAAATAGATTGTGATAAGCAGCTGTGAGTACAGAATGTCTAAATAGATCACCACTGCGATGGTATCAGTGATTCACCTCGAGTCTTTGCAAAAAAAACCCCCCAAAAAACGCTGCGTCTCAGTGGGACCAGACGGATCCTCAGTCGTATTACTGAGCGCCTCTGTGACCTTGTAGTGAGATGTGAGGGAGAAGCTGCCCGGAGCCCTTTGCCACAGTTTTAATTACTACTGGCGAAGGAAGGTTGCTGTAGTTTGTGTGAGATCTGAGAGAGAGATATGTGTGTGTGTGTGTGTGCCTTAACCTGTGCGTGATCTGTGTGTAGATGCACACTGCATGTGTAAAATCTGACACTGGAGTAGAGCTCTCCACCAAAAACCCATCCTATTTGGGCCGGTCCTCTTTAAAACCCTCTTACATAAGCCACTACTCTCAGATGTGTGATATCATGGAACTATTTTTGGCTTTTCCTCTGAAAAAGGCTGTTCAGAGTTAGATAAAGACTCGTCTATTCTTTAAATAATACATTGGATCTCCCTCTCATCTTGACTGTCTTAATACACTGTCCTCAATAAAAAAGAAAAAAAAAAAAGAAAAATTGTGCTACAGCTGACTCGGATTGACCCGCGCAGTTTGGCCTCTTTGAGATGTCAGAGGAAGAATAATGAATTTTATATTTGTAAACTTAAGCCCTTCTATGCGCTGACCTGGATTCAGTGCCCAAACAAGACATTTTGTCACTGTCCTAGATTTCTCTGTAACTTCAAAGAGATGGAGAATCTGTTATACTTGCAAACTGCCATGACGGGGCATTAAATATTATTTTCTACTTTTCATGGTGCATTTAGAGTCGGAGGGAAGGGACTGATTGATCCTGAGTTTGATTTATAAAATATAACGTTGCGTTTTTATGTGTAAAGGCTCAAACAAATCTAATGGCCTCATATTCATCACAAGTTACAGTACTTTGATGCAGAAGCAAGTTTTTTGTCTCGTATTGCACGTGGCCGCAAAAAAAATCTTGATCTTCTACACATTTATCAGAACATCCTGATAGAACAACGGATGAATTTATTTAAGTCATTTATTGATTTCTGTGTTTTTTGCCATCGTCACAGTTTCACTCACTGCAATGTAAAGTCCTGCGCCTCAGTGGAAGCAGCACAACCATAGATAGAAGTAGAGGGAGATCTAAAATGTCTTTTGTGCATTTTGACACAGTTATAATGCCATAAATCAAAAAAAAAGAAGAAACTAGAGTTTAATTTGTGAACTTTATCACAGCTGAGTCATGAGTAGCTTCCTAGTTGTGCAGAGAGGCACAGATTTTATTAATTTTTGGGATTTTTTATTTTTTTTTAGCTAAGACATGGAGAATAACGTGGTTTTAATGAAATATGATTTTTAGCTGAGATCTGGTTAATTTCTCTGACAGAGTGATACGTCACAGATTCTTTCTGTGTTTTTACCTTCTGGCTCTGAATAAATGGTGTCATTTGGTGATTTTTCTAAAGATAACATGCCTTTCAAGCCTCCTGGCGGGTTATGGGGTTCAGATTGTTATTTTAATTTTTTAAATTTTTTAATGAATAATCGATTTTGATGTATTTTAAAGCTTTGTCGTCAACCTTAACTGACCTCATAAACTGGTAATAGCAACGAGGTCAATCCTGCATTTGCTCATGACCCTGTGAAATCTACCATTTGTGTTATTTTCCCTCTGTAACGGCTGACAGGCAGAACCTACATGTGTTTATTGGTCAATATTTTTTTTCCCTTGGGATTTTCAGTTCAGCATAATGCTGTAACCCAGGAAACACATAAAATTGTATTGTTGCTCTCGTGAGCTCAAGTCACTCCCCGATGCAAGGAATCAGTTGGCTGTAGAACATCACAAGCTCTTATTAGAGATCCATCGAAGCATCTCCCAGTGTGGGTAAACTAAACGGGGATTAAGGTGATGCTGGGAGCCCTCTAAGACTGGTGGGTGATCTTGGATTTAGCAGTGATGGCGAGATAAAGGGGCTTCTTTGTGCTTAATTGATGGCTGTAAACCATGTGTTGTTAGAGAATCCTGTTTTGTTGATGTGGAAACAGCAACAAAACAGGATAGATGAGAAATAATTTGTAGGGATGCACGATATACATCAACGACCACATCGGTATCTGTCCGATTAACAAATTTAGCCGATGTGAAAAACTGATGATTGTCTAACATTAGTGCCTTCGTCTCTACGTTTGCTGTTATTTCACAGATGTTTTTACTTAAATGGTCCTCAACGTTAAATATGTTAAAAAATGTTAAAATATGTTTAAATATGTTTTACTTTTTTTACTTAATAAAGACGACTACGTGGTCTAACTTGATACAGGCTTCTTTTGAATAGTCTTCACGTTCTCACAGTCCTTACCTATACTCATTTTTCAGTTTGAACAAAAATTGAATATCGACATCGGTAGCTAATATTGGTTATCGTGATATCAGAAATCATAATATCAGATATCGGTATCGGCCAGAAATTTTAATATCGTGCATCACTAATAATTTGGGTATATTTTTGTTCCAATATAGAACATTTTTGGGGGTTTTTTTGTTTTTTGTTTTAATGGAAACATCGTAATTTGAAATACTTTTGATTTCCTCTAAAAATAATAGAATTAGTTTTCGCCATATTGCTATCTAATACTACCAAATGAAGCTGTACTATAACTGCCATGCTATCGTACACCATATATTATGTAAAGTTGTCACATTTCTGTCATGCCAAGTCTTTTTTCTAAAGTATATTGTCAGCAGTAATAAGGTTTCAACAATTCTCGTAGATTAATTGTAGCAACTGGACTTGCTTGAGTTCCTTGAAGACGTTTCGCCTCTCATCCAAGACGCTTCATCACTTCTGACTGACTAGTTGGGAGTTCCAGATACTTATATCCTAAAGGAGCCATTAACACCTGAGTTTCAATTGGGGGTTTGTTGCTCCTCCCCCTCGTTATGTGGGTTGTTAGTGCTCTACCTGCCACAATGGGGTTCGTTAGGGTCTTTTGAAGTGTACTGGATTGTTGTGTTTGTTGAAAATCCTCCTGTGCTTTTCAGAAACTCCTGCAACATAGGGGATGACTGTGTTGTTTTGTTTCTTGGTCTTCTGAAAAGACCAAGAAAAGCAACAAACCCCCAATTGAAACCGAAACTCAGGTGTTAATGGCTCCTTTAGGATATAAGTGTCTGTAACTCCCAACTAGTCAGTCAGAACTGATGAAGGCTCTTGGACGAGAGGTGAAACGTCTTCAAGGAACTCAAGCAAGTCCAGTTGCTATCCACGAGAATAACCACGACCTGGATGACTGCGAATCTTCACAGACAAGGTTTCAACAAGTGTACAGTTATAACAGCGGCTCTGAGATTAATGAATCGTGAAGATGTGCAGGAGTGGATGGAGGCTTAATGAGAAGATCGCATTCATCCCTAAAGTTAGGAGGTGCTTGAACTCCTAAAGGCTTTGGTACACTTTTAGGAAATCTGCTGGTGCACCTCTTGGTCTCAGTCAGAATTATAATATCCTTGTGTTGATCGCTATCATGAATCACAAGTTCTGCTTAATCTCTACAAAGTATGTAATTAACCCTGCACTGATTCGTATCGCTCATTAAATTAACACAGATAGGACATTGAAAATAGAGCACGGCGCCTTATTATCGCAGCTCAATACTCAGCACCTTTCAAATTTGTGCTCCGAAAGTTAGGAATGTTTCTCAAAGACGTGTCTGCAGCACGGAATCATGATTCCACGAAAACAATGTTATGATGCTGCCAGTGTGTTATTTTTTAAGACATTTAGCCTAAATGTGAAAAGTTAAATTAAACAAAGTGGCAGATCTTTGTCTGTGTGCGTGCATGCTGGGCTCTTACACTGTACAGACCTGCAAATTCTAATCTTAATGCAAAAATTCATTACAGCTATTTTATTTTTTTTGGCCTCTGGAGGACATTTATGACCTAAAATGTGCTACAAAGTGGAAGAGAGGGAACAAAATGAGCATGGAAATGACATATAAAAGGGGGTTGTGGTTGTGAATCATGTGTGTTAGGCAGAGAAAAGGTGTAAATCTTCTATCTGTCAGAGTTGCAACTGCGCAGTTTTCTCGTCATGAATGTGATTTCACGAAACTAATTACTCAGTAAATCTCAACCTTACATTCAGCAAAGCTTTATGCATGTGTGCTGCGTCAGATTTTCAGTTCATTAGTTTGTAATTGCTTTGGAAAATATACTTACTGTAAAAAAAAAAAGTTTGCTTTTTAAAGTTTGGCACGCTGTTTTCGTGAATTGATTTACAGGAGATGCGCTTTAAATTTGCTTAGGTGGCAGCAGTTGAAGTGAATAATACGTGTCTGTAAAAAGGCAATTAGTGTTTGAGGTTCAGCACATTTTATTCTTCGTTAGGTGTGTGTGTGTTTTTGTGTATGTGTGTGTGAATCTGATTCAAAGTGCTTACATGTGAAGAGCGGAAATGCTTTTAACTTGGCAACCCGGAGATGAATCAAATTGCTAAGCTGCTTTTCTCTTGTCATCAAAACGTACACAAACACACAGCAACGGTGACTCACAAACCTATGCATGCCTCACACACACACACAAACACACACACAGCGTGAAGCCAGCTTGAAAGGTCAAGCATACCGGGGTCATCAATTCCACCCAATATTTACGCATCTATTTACAGTTACACTTTGAAGAGGCCATTTCGGTGACATTTGAAGTAATTTGAAAGAGCTGTTTTGTTCACACCTTCAGACTGTGAATGAGCGTGTGTTTGTTATGGCCACCTTCCCATGATTTAATCCCCGAACTAACACAGGCCACTGACCGAAGCAAGGGCAGATCTCAGTTCTGTCATCCAGTGCATTAAGTTCATTGACACTGTTCTAAACAGCGCCGCTAACAACAACAACAACAACAGTTCAAGTGAAACCGGCATAATGTGACAATTCGTTGGCAGAGTTATTGATGACAGATGGACTCCTCGCTCACTGAATTCCTACTTCTTTTGTCTCCGCAGCTGTCCTTTGCAGCGACAACCCCAGTTCTGGCAGACAAGAAAAAGTACCCCAACTTCTTCCGCACCGTCCCGTCAGACAACGCTGTCAATCCAGCCGTGGTGAAGTTTCTCAACTACTACAACTGGAGCCGTGTGGGGACCCTCACTCAGGACGTCCAGAGGTTCTCGGAGGTCAGTTCTCCATGTTTTAATCTTTAAAAAGTCTACTTTTTATGATTTGAAAGTTGACAAAGAAAACCAGGGGAAACACAGGGAGATCCTACAGGCCAGAGTAGAATGATGCTAATATTAAAATAAATAGGGGCAATGAAAAAGTTTTTCTTTTACCTGTTGTTTGCAAAATCCCTGCAACTCAGAGTGCAAAATTGTCCTCCCTTAAAAAGTGACCCCATAGACTAGCACAGCATTGGAAACAGGATGCCACCGTTGTTTGCAGTTTTTACAATTATAAGGTTGGAAACTTAGACTGTATAAAAGATGGACGTAGCAACCGGCCCTGAAAAATGAAGCCAACCCGGAAGTGTCAAAAACCTGTAATATCACTACGTCCACCAGTTGCTGGCTCCAAAAAGCCCTGGCTCCCAATGACTTGAATTGCAAAAGAAGTGATCACAGATCATGAAATACCGCATTCCTACAGCTCAGGATTTTTTTCTTATTAGTTTTCATAGTCAAATCCAGAGATCAGGTGGCCAATCTGAAAATAAATCAATACTGAATTTTTTTTAAAAATCGTCAACATTTTGTGGGGCAAGGGGCGTGGCTGGCTTGATTGACAGTCGGCAGCGACGATGCAGACGAAGCGAGCAGAAGGCGGTAGATGTGGCCGGGCAGAGAGGGCCTGCCTCTCAATCCGTCTGACCAATCGCTGCTCCTATGGCTCCGCCCCCCTCCGACGATTTTTGCGTCACTGGCTCCAAAAATCCAAGATGTCAACCAGGAAGTAGCAAAACCCTGGCTTCATTTTCTCAGTGCAGAAACCAATGGGTGACATCACGGTAGCTACGTCCATCTTTTATACAGTCTATGGTTGGAAATAAGGACAAACTATTTCTACGATAGTTCAGATTAGAGGCCTTGTTACAGGGCTTCCTTCCTCTTGGTCAGCGCCCAATGTGCCATGTCCTGCCCTCAGTCTTCTAATTATGCCTTTGAGGTTTCAAAGCTAGAATCAATGTGACTGATGGCATCAGAAATCTCTATGAATGATCATTTCATAAACAGATTTTTCTATTTTATTTGAATAATGCTATTAAAGTACTCTGTGTAGCGCTGTTTAATCAGTAAATTCATCCAAAAAAATTACCCAAATGTGCCATTTGTGTTAATTCAAACCGAACAGATCCATCATCTGTATCAGAGACAACTATGGTAATATCTTGGCAATGATAAATGAGTGGAATTTAACAGCAAAAATAAAAATATAGATACTGAATTTGAGCATAGTAATAGTTAATTGTTAAAAATGAACTGCATGGTTTCTCTTTTTCTCTGTGTGTTTTCTTTATTTGTTGAAAACATAGAACATTGGCAGAAATATGAAGCAGAACAGTTCAGTGGATATATAAATACTTAATATCACGGCTTCACAGTATGACCTTCACCACACACAGTCGAAACAGAAAACCATGTTTAGCGTGCTCTTTTTTTTTTTACAAGTCTGCGCTCTAACAGCAGTGTTTACAGGTGTTTCTGTGTTGTACTAAAGTTGTTCAAGTCAGTGCAGCGTAATACGATCCAGCGTTGCCGCTCTCATTCCTCCCCTTTATGGGAGAAACTGTTTCATGTTGTGAAGGTGAAGGTTGGCATTTCCCTATCATAAAGCAGTGAAAATATTCTCATCCAGGGAGATTTTTTTTATCTTGCAGCTGCACAAGCTAAGAGCAGCACTGAACATTTATTGGTAGTTTTTTTTACAGTTATTATTCAGATGATGCCATGATTTGAGACCGGATTTGAGTGGGTGGTAATCAGTTAAAGAGCCCGTGTTATGCACATTTAGGGATCTACTAGAATATGTTTACATGCTTTAATGATTAAAAAGCACATTATTAGCTCATTCTCGCTCCACGGTACATTTTAGCTCCTTTAAGGCCCCCAACTAGAAAGCCTAATCTGCTCTGATGGGTCAGCTGGCCTGATGAAAGCGAGGTAAAGTTGGTTTGTACTGTAACCCTGCAGCCCTGGCAGAAGCAAGCACTCTGAGAGCACTTTGGGTTTGGGGAGTTTGCAGACCTTTTATACGCAGGAAAAAAGGTAAAACACAACAAGGGAAAGCAAAACCAAAAAGCATAATGAGGGCTCTTTAAATTAAAAGTATTCTTCAGTTATTGGCTACATTACCATTTTTACAATCCAGTTTTCCATCCATCCATCATCTACACACCGCTCTATCCTCTGTAGGGTCAGGGGGGGCTGGAGTCTATCCCAGCTGACTTAGGGCGAAGACAGGGGACCCCCTGGACAGGTCACCAGTCTATCACAGGGCCATACTTAGAGACAGACAACCAAGCACACTTACATTCACACCTACGGACAATTTAGAATCACCAATTAACCTCTACATGTTGGGAGGAAGCCAGAGAACCCAGAGAGAACCCACGCTGCACGGGGAGAACATGCAAACTCCACGCAGAAAGATTCCGGTGCCCCCACCGGGACGCGAACCGGCAACCTTCTTGCTGCGAGGCAACAGTGCTACCAACTGCGCCACCCTGCAGCCCACAATCCAGTTTTGTACCATCAAAATACAACTTTTGTAACAGAGATTATCGTTTATATACAGCCAATCAGATGATCTCTGTTGGGAAGGGGAGGGATGAAAACATGCAGTACAGAATATACACTACATTCTGTACACAGTAGTGTATTAACATTTCAAATGCCTTTCGTAACAACTAAAGCTATATGTAAGGTATAAAGCTAAACCTTCAGATCAGACAGTTGTGTGATGTGTTGTAAAATGTGCCAAAAATACTGTCCATCCTGGAAAAACAAAATTGCCTTTCCAGCTGGGAGCAGAAATTCTGGGAGGCGAGGTCTGTGTGACATTTTAGCCGCCTTTTATATTCACTACGTTCCGTCTGTTCTGTATTTTAATATCCCTTTCCCGTTAAATAAGCAAAATGCAAAATCCAGCCTACATTACTGGAGCTGGGAGAAGTAATTTAGGGAAAGATGAAGAACATTATCTGTGTTGACTCAGCACTCGTAGCTAACTCTCCCATTGTTGGAACTGAAATATATCTTAAAGCTAGAGGACATGTTTTGAAAGTTGTGGTAAGTTGGATTTCAGCTCGGGAACAGGAGACGTACACACATTTGCATTACCGTGCAAAATCTCCTCTATTGTTATGAGCAGCTAGCTGCTTCTGGCTGCAAAGCGAAATAGGATGAATCATATTTAAGTTGATCCAAACCATTAGCTCAAGATTTTAAAAGTTCAAACTCATGTTATACCAGAATGTCTGCTGATTTGCAAGACAAACAAATTTGTGGGAGGGTTGAACATTAATTTAGTCAAGCCTTTACAATGACACAAACTCATCACCAACACGGAAACATTCACACATCAGGAGTCAAGTCAAATGTATTGACAGCATGAATTTGACAAACGTATCGTGAGCTCTTGCCTCCAGGCTCTGGTTGAAAACAATCTGCTCAGCGGCTGCAGGGTGGGAGGTGGAGGTGGGGGTGTGTATAAGAAGTCTCGCTGCAAATCTCAGAGAGACCAAATCCCTTTATCGCTCCCCTCCTGAAAGCACCAAGGCGCTTAGGATGGGAGGACGACAGACGGCCCGATTCAATCAACCTGCCACGAGATTGGCCTCTAATCCTGATTTACAAATATGCAAGCATTGCTTCCATACTTCATGATTCATACAATCCTCTGTCAAGTTCAGAGCATGCTGTGTTTAAGGAAATCACAGCAGCGTGCAGCAACACAAACGGCTGATGAGATGCGAAGCAGTAAATGTTGTTTGGATGTCGCCAGAAAACAAAAAAAAAAAGAAACAAATATAATGCTATATCTGTTTTGTTGTTGCATTTTGTTTCATTGCTTTTAACAGTGTTTTATCTATCTTTTACATAAAGTGGTGTTCCTATTATTCATATGTTATACTCAGAGCCCGAATAAGTATTTCTTTTATTTGTCAATTATCTCATAATACTGTTTTCCTAGTATTTAGTATTTTATTTCTCTATAAAGTCATACCACTTAAATTTGGAAACACAAAAACAGACAGAATGAGTGCAGCAGTGGGCTGGACTGATCAGAAATCCTGTGAAAATCCTGCTGCTATGAGCCACTTTGCAAATATAGGATCATTAAACAATGAAACTAGTTGTACCTTAAGAGCGATCTTAAATATAGAAAAAGAAAACAAGACATAGGGTCACTAAGAAAGTTTCATGACTTTGGAAGTTGATTTCCAAACTTTACTAAAATAAATGCAAACATGCCTTCAGCTGTTGGAATGGTTAGAAACAAAATAATTTGCTTGTTTTTTGGGGGGAAATCATCCTAGTTTATAATAACAATTATCACACCTTTTGCTCAGGGGTTTGAAAAAAAAAAAAAAAAAAGGCATGATATTGATGGTGTATTTGTGCTGTGTCAAGCTCTGGACCTGAGTACACAGAGTAGTACTGTACTGTTTATACTCCACATTATGCAGGTGCATACACACACAGGCTCTTGTATCTGCATAATGAGTATGCTATTGACTATATTGTAATTTCCAGCACCTCTACGTCCGTCTTTTTCATTCTGTGCCATACTCCCCCCCCACTGATCTGCAGTGCAGCTTCCCGGGGAGAGACTGCTCACAAGGTTAATGTTACGCAACACTTGTTAAGGATTCAGTCGGTGGCATGCACATCACACGCGTCCACATACAGTACGGTGTCCCCTGAGAATGTAACCTGTAAGCTAAAGCCAGTTCGTCACTTCTATTCTTAGGCGCCGCTGAAACACACACGTATCCTGCTCATGGACGCACACTGATGTTCCATTAATGGGGAGGCTGGTGGTTTATTGTAGTGAGAGATGACTAAAGGCTGGGTATTTGTGAGTGTGAAAGGTGCATATTCACACAAACACACACACACACACACACACACAAGCACACAGCAATCAACATTATTGAGATTGCCAGACAAAACAGGGCTCACCCAGGAACAGCAATCATCAGTCAGTCGGATGACAGACCTGACTGAGAACAGGATTAGGACTCTGTCCTCTGCCTGGAACCCTCTGAGCTCGAGTGTTTAATTACGCGATGATCACTGATAAATCTAGCAGAAGTTACTGTCTCAGCACCCGCTCTCTCTGTGTTCCTCTCTGTCTTTCTCTCCCAGTCATTACAATCTAAAATCAACTTTACCCCTGTTTGTGTATTTTACAATTTTGCCTCAGCAACCAGTTTGTGTTCATTACAAATAACCGTGCGGCGCTGCGTAAACTGCTCTCCAGAATGACTCATTCATGCCATTGTACAGGACATGTAAGGCCACGAGAAGAGCCATTTGTGCAGCCATTTGTCACGCTAGTTTGTATGAGCACTGGACCGGCGTTATAGTCCGAACTGTGGGATTTGCATGGCGTTTTGCGTGGCGATGTGGTGCACCGTGTGAGAGACAGATGTGTGCAGAGACCCATCACATTGCCACATTTGTAAAAACCCAAATTGCCTGAAAATGCACATCACATCTTGTTTCTCTCTGTTCTAAATCTAACACACACATACAATACGTATACACACGAACATGCAGTCAGACTCTGCAGACGGGCTTCGGTCAAGGATGTATGAATGATGTGAGCTTTGACCAACCCAGTCTGTTTGTCTCATAGTGTCATACTCGAACTATCTGAATCATCAAACGCTGCTCACTTGTTTGCAACCGGGGCCCTCTCTTTAGTCTGTCTACAGCTGCCTGGAGGCTGTGATTCTGGTCCTGGACAGCTTGTCCTCATTGAGGGGGAAAATGAATTCCCACGGTATCCTACAGGCCAGTGCCAGATTGGCTATCTGCCTGCTGATGTTCAGTAGAGGTTTGGTGGTGCAACAGGACAATGATGCCGAATGATGACGTAAATCTACCACAGAGTGACTTTTTTGGAGTGGCACAGACCAATCAGCGGCTACCTGAAATGCTTGTTTGAGTTTTTGTGCTGTCAAATCCAGTGATCTTTTTTGTGTTTTTAATCAATGGCAGCTAGCTCAAGCACAGTTTGTTTGGTTATATTTGTGACTCAGGCTACGTCAGACAGTAGTGACCCAAATCCGATTTTTTTTGCCCCTATGTGACCTTTATCTGATCTTTTCATGACAGTTTGAACAACACAGATCTGCAGATTTTTACTACCACAGTGTTGTGAATGTGCCAGCTCTGGTTGGACAAATACTTTAAAAAAAAACACCGCAAGATACGCTCCACGGTTACCATCCGTGTTTACTGATGTCGTCGTGTCCTCTTCTGCACATGTGGAACACTTTTGGGTCGTGTGATGTTCACACAGCAGATCACATACAAGTTGCATTTAATTAGAAATGTGAACAAACTCGCAAGAAAATCGGATTTCGCAAAAAAATCTGAAGTCCCTGCAGTCTGAACGTCGCCTTACATGAAGACCAGATCACGTTTGACCAGTCAGAGCAGGAAACAGCAATATTCCAAAGGCTTCACAAACTTTTCTAGCCTCTCTATTTGTCTAATCTAATTGTCTTGTGCAGTACAAACCGTTGAACAGTGCTTCAGTGCAAAACAAATGTAAAACCCTGAACCCTTCTGCAGGGCAGATGCTGGCTTAAGTAGATTTCACTCTGTGACACAGTTCAGGTGACAGTTACTGGAAGGAAGACAGCATCTGCATGCGGTGTAGGGGTGGAATCATACCTCATTCTGTCATATACATGCCAGAAAAACATCCACGGGAATCCCTCCATGTCCTCCCCTCACCAATTCATCTTTATTTCGCTTGTGATATATGTGTGTTATTGTGTTTACAAGTAGAGTTTCATACAGACGAATCAGCCACAACGCTAAAACCACCGGCCTAATGTTGTGTAAATGAAAACAGCTTTGACCTGTCGGGGCCTGGACGTGGGACCTCTGGGGGGTGTCCTGTGGTTTCTGGCACTGACACGTCGACACTGGATCCTGTGGGTAGTATGGTTTGTGGGGTCGGGCGTCTATGAATCAGCCCTGCTGTGGTGCGTGTCGCGGATGCCCGATGAGATTTTGATCTCTGACGTTTGGAGGCCGACGCTTCGGGCTCAAATCCCGAAGCTGTTCCCAAGCAGCCAGGGGCCACCTTGTCCTGCTAGGTGACGACACAGCGTTCACAGAGGATGGTGCTCGATCTGCAGCGAGGTTTAGGTGGGCGGTACGTGTCAAAGTGACATCCAGGACTCAAGGTTTAACAGCAGAACATTGAATTGGAATGAGATGAGCAATGCTATTCACTTGACCTGTCGGTGGTTTTAATATTGTGGCTGTTGGGTATAAATATATTAGTATGTGATAATGTGCTTTCTGAACTCTGGTACATTACACACACGTCTAACTGAGTGCATCTGACATTCATTTTGTCCATCGTGAGTGGGTGTGTACTTACAGGCTGCATTTGTGTGTGGGTTTTTTTTTGTTTGCGCGCATGCTCAGAACTTCAGTAGGATTATTTCTCCTCTGTATTTGCTGCCGGGGATTCCCAGGCTGCCCCAAACAATGCTGGATGTTTTTGTTACGCAGGAAAGCTGCTCACTTTCCCCCCCCCTCCTACCAGCTTTCAATCCATCTGTTCCCTCCGTGGCTCTCGCTCTATCTAACTCACTCAGTCCAGCGGAACACAGATGCATTTGTCCCTTTTCCATCTCAGTGGAAGAAACACAAAAATCAAACCAATAAAAATCCTTTTGTGACACGCTTTTTACTCCTGGAGGTGAATGGCTTTGTGTTGTTGTTGTTGTGTGTTTGTGAGGGTAGCTTGTTGTACAGTTTTGCATCTCTGCATGTCTTGTCTGTACGTGATTGCTTCCTATTATTCCAGCCACCTGTGTGCTGCTCCGACACACTTTCACAAACAGTGGGCGAGCCAGCTGCCATCCCTCTCTTGTCCGAGTTAGTTTCCGTTTAGCGTCGCGGCAGCCGGGACTTTTTTAGATCAACGCTCGGCGCAACACAACAGGACATTGTACCTTGTCCGGGCCACCAAGCCGATTGTTACTCAAGAGCAAAACGTGGTTGTATTGATCCACTCTGGCCTCCCCTGTTGTTTCAGCTCAGCGAGCAGCGCATTGGAGGGAATGTTTGTACAGGAGTGAGTGATGTACGGAGTGATTTAGAGCTCCCTCCAGGGTAACGGAGGAAGAGACGATTATGATAGCAGACATTTAGAGACATGAATGAAATAAAGTTGAGGCTGTTAATTGATTTTTAAATGGCAGCAATCCTAGGAGATAGAGCAGAATAGCTGCAGTGACTAAATTTAAGTTTCAGTGACTCATTTTTTAAACAGCATCATCAGTTGCAGTGGTAGTAGTGGTGGGGTGGTAGCTGTCCTTGCTTTCATGTGCCATAGCAATGACATGAAATGATTCTGAAGGTGGAAGTGTGAGAGCAAGGGTTCGGTCGGCTTTAATCTGCAGGAGCAGCACAGAAAACTGAACACTCCACCTCTGTACTAACAGATGTATGACTATATGGTTTGACAGAAATTGCCAACGTAATTCACAATTGTATTTTTGTTATTTTACATTTTCAAATGGCATTACTATGAGACATGAAAAAAAGTTTAGAAATAACAATAATAAAAAATATTTCCCTTTCATTTTAGCTTAGTATTTTTATGGAAATGTGATAGATATATTGGTTAATGAAAAAAAATGAGCACAGAGGATTTGTTTGACTATTTAAAAAAAAACAAGACTTATTATTGCGGTGGATGAATAATCAACTAACAGAACACTTTTATTGCTGTAGGTACTTTATTGACAAAAAAATTGTCTTTTGTAAAAGAAAAAAATAATTATTTAAATTACAGTAGGACATATTTTATGTATGTATTATTTTTTTTCATGTGTTCATGTATAGAAATGTGTGTGTTGAAATAATTTAGGACACACAGGATTAGAAACATTGGCACACAGAGCAAAATATAGGGCGCACACACACACACACACACACAGTGTCTTCTGTTAGCTGGTATATGTTGTCCCTGCCAACTGTGCTTGGCATGCACATTAGAGCACACACACACACTCTCTGATGTCTCAACATGCCCCGAATGCCGCACTCCTGGGTGGGGGGGCGGAGGGGCCGATGGCCACAGGGCACGGCCGGAGGACATCTCAAAAATCTGGCCAAAAAAAAAGAGAGCAGGCGATGTCATCAGTGACACTCTGTGCGGGAATCGTTCCTTTTTCGCGGCAGGCATTTTGCTTTGTAACCACAGGCGCCGCTGATGATATTAATAATGGCCGCATTCCACGTAGGTGTGTCAGGGCCGCGGCGTTGTGCATGATTACTCACCGGCTTGCCTCACTGGAAAACAGCCATTATTAATGTTATTTGTTACACTTGTGTTTTTCCTGCCATGACAAGCGAAAATGTCTGCTGCGAGAAAGGCCTTTTTCTAAAAAAAAAATTGTAGCTCAAAGTAGGGAAGCGAGGGGGACGAATCACAGTGTTTGTGTTTGTGAGGGGCGAGGAAGAGTGAGAGGCAGTATGATAAACCACCTCCAGCTCGACATCCCAGTGGGGTACCTGCTCCATTCTCCACTCTTCTTTGATCGCATTACCCGCCATTCCACTGAATCAATACATCAAAGCAGACACGCAGCCGCTTCAGACACATCTACAGTACCGTACGCATATGTCTACCTCTTGTCAGGCTTCAGATAACCAGCTAAGGTGATTTGAAGCGTGTATTTGTCATTTGACTCTACGAAAAACAAAACGCATGTTGCTGTGACAAATGCACGCTGGATACGTTGTGGAAAAAAAATCCTCATTGGACAAACTGTGTCAAATCCGGAGGATGGAGGTTTTGATGTATTCGATTGTCGGCGTGTGTCTGAAATGCTGAAATGTCGAACTGCTTTTCACAGTTCAAGGTGCTGTGGTGTCTGCTGTTCTAACTCATGTGTGTGACTTGTGTAGGTAGGGGCCCCGGTGAAATGTCCAGGTGCTGCTGGAGATTCTCTGTTTAAAGAATTCAGACTTTCAAATATGGACAGAGAAAACTGACTGAACCAACCTGAACAAGGACTGTGCAGGTTAAAAATACCGTCGACACTACGTTGGGAGTCGACGCTGCTGAGGAGCTGCAGTATGATTTATGTCCTCTTTTACATATATTTTCATAGTATTGGATTTTGTTCTATCATATTGTCCATCCATCCATCCATTATCTATACACCGCTCAATCCTCACTAGGGTCATGGGGGCCTGGAGTCTATCCCAGCTGACTCAGGGTGAAGGCAGGGGACACCCTGGACAGGTCACCAGTCTATCACAGGGCCACACTTAGAGACAGACAACCAAGCACACTCACATTCACACCTACGGACAATTTAGAATCACCAATTAACCTCAACATGTTTTTGGACTGTGTGGGAGGAAGCTGGAGAACCTGGAGAGAACCCACGCTGCACAGGGAGAACATGCAAACTCCACACAGAAAGATCCCGGTGCCCCCACCGGGATGCAAACCGGCGACCTTCTTGCTGCGAAGCAACGGTGCTAACCACTGCACCACCTTGCAGCCCACTGTCATATTGTAATCTGTGATATTGATAGATGATGTTTATCTAAGTAGTGGTAACATTTTCTTTGGAGAATTATGTTCTGTTACTGGGTAAATATGCAGGAAGCTCAGATGTTTCCTTTTCGTTGCCTAGGGATACTGGGGCTAGGCAGGGATAGGTCCACTGGAAGGGGCGGTGGGTCGACCAGCCTGAATTTGGACGTTGTTTGATTTTATTTTCTGAGGTTTCCATATGTATTTGCTTAAGGTATATCTCTGTGTAAATGTTTAAAGAAAATTCCTTCTTTTTAATTGGGTTGGAGTGCTATATGTGATAGGGCAGAGGGATCGTGAGAGAACTTTCCCGTCTCGATTGTTTGATGGAAATTTCAGGTACGATAGCTGACTGATGGGTTTTTCGCTCTTACACTCCAAACGGTGTTAAGATTATGCTATAGTAAGGACATATGGAAGGAACTGTTATGTGTTACTTCTTTATTGAAAGTACAACATGCAGACACTATTTCTGAACATTAGATGGCCTGTACCTGTCTAGTTCTATTTCTGTGTAATACTGTGTGAGGCATACTTTAAGCATTGTACATATGAAACATAATGTCTAAAAACTGAAGTGTTATTAGGTGTGGAGTGGTGAAATAATAATAATGATAATAAAATAAATCAGAAGGTAATGTTAAACTGAAATGTGAATTTGGAAAAGTGTACATAAATTATATATATATATATATATACATATAGAAAATGACAATTTAGGCAAGCGAATAGAAAATAAACTCACTCATTTTGTATTTGCTTTTACTTCAACATGGAACCAAATGATGGGGATATTCTGTTTGGGATTTGCACACGTATGATGGATTTCTTTTTAGATGTAATAATGTTGATTATGGATTGTCAATGGATTTGTGGATTTAGGTGTGACAGGCAGCATTCTCTTGCATTTCCCATTTCCCCCCCCCAGTTTCAACTGGCCAGTCCCTCAGGCACCGCAGTCTTTGTCACCAAATGTCACTTCTGATACACATAGAATTGATGGTGAGCTCCTTTTTAGCTGACAGCGAGGAATTTCCACAGGAGGCTGTCACTTACGGACACTTTGGCACTTCAAACCGAAATGATAGGAGCTACTAGTGCAGTCACAAAGGCATAACCTCAAGTGACCGACTCTGAACATGGCTCAGTGAGTGCAGATTGAAAGAAGAATGATACTAGGTCTTCCACGGTGAATGTCGGGTCTCCAGAAAAAGGGAATCAGATAGAAACAGCCCTGCCAGGACATACAACTGTGTTGGGTAATAAATAAAAATAACAGAGGAGTCAACTTACATTATATTTTTTAATATATTTTCTATTTTTTTTCTCTCTCTCTTAGGTGAGGAATGATCTGACCAGTGAGCTGGAGAAAGCAGACATCCAGATCGCAGACACAGAAAGTTTCTCCAACGATCCCTGCGTCAATGTCAAAAAGCTCAAGGTAAGAGATTTAGATACGTAGATTTGTGTTCTCAGATACATCATGTGATTATTAATTGTAGCGTCACATCATTATTATTATTATTATTTATTTTTTGCTCATGCATTTTTTTCTGTATTTGTGTATCAGTTGATCCCCGTCTGAAGTAAATCCTGCACGATTAATATTTTATCCAATAAATGTCTCCCTCTGTGACTGGGCAGAGCCAGCCAGTTCTCAGTGAGACTAGCTCTAATGAGCACACTGTAATGACTGGGAGGCCTGTACAGTGACCTCTAATAACCTGCTCTGACTAATGGATGTTTGATAAGCATTTAAGCATATACATACACACACAGGATTTATTATTTTCCCTCCTCTCCTGTTCTCTCAAGTGAGATGAGATAACTAAATTAGACCACTAATAGATCAACATCGAGGCCTGTGCATATTTATATCATATACAAGGTTGCAAGTTTTGCTGGAAAGAAGAAATAAAAAAAAAAATAACCCTCCTATTATCTTTGGGGCCAGTTTGACCCCATTCAATGTTTAACATCTCTGAATAAGTCATTGACATCATTTTTTCAATTATATTTAAAGAGCTATTCACACATGAACTTGGGGAACAATTTTATTTATGATATTTCTGGAGGTTTAAATTGCTGAACCCAAGGATAAAAGAAAAATAAAAAGTAAATTTGAAGGTAGTAGCACAGGCTTTATTATCCAAGCTAGCCGGTAGCTGTTGAGCTTAGCTGATAACCGCGGCAGAAATGGCGCAGTAAGGAAAAAAGAGTGGAGAGTGGGAGATGGATATTTCCTTCAGTAGAAGAAATGACGTACACAACAGGAAGCAAGTTGAAAGGAACATGGATGAGAGATGAGGAGACAGTGGGATAAAGAAGGAACAGAAAGATAAGCCGTCTTTCCTGGAATATAACTTTGCATGTTGCGCGCCGACATTTTAAGCTGACACCACACTTCCTTGATCAACTCGAAATATGCAAATGCACAGTGTCGCCTCCGAGTCTTTTGCACAACGTTTGGATGGAGCGGGCAGGGGGCCCTAATGGTCTGTTTCCCGCTCATCACGCCAACAGTGGTTTGCTGCCCCCCCCTCCCCTCCGACAGCTACGTAATATGACGAGGTAGAGGGTGACACAGATTTCCAACTGAAGGCTGGTCTTTTTTTTTTTAGTGCACTGTTATGTGTGTGTGTGGAAGTGAACGCCAGGCGGGGGAGGGATAAGGAGGGCCGTGGCGTCACAGTGCGATCCACAAATAGAGCACTCACATCTGCGATATTCCAGCTGAAATATTCAAAAAGCAGACAGGCATCACTGCTGCGGGGCATTGTAGCAGCCCTCCGCATTCCTCTGTCGCTTTTTTTTTTCTCTCTCTCTCTCCATCTCTTGTTTTCTGTCCCAAGTTCCACATTTGTTACCGGACGGGCTGACAAAACAGTATCTCAGAACAAAAGGCAGGCTTACATACCACACTCACACTCACACACCTACACTTCTTTGACACTTTTAGTAACAGTTACATTCATTCTTCCTCCGTCTGAGCATAAAAAGATCGATCCTAGCAGGCGGTTTATAGACACATTTTTTTGTGACTCAGGGCCAGTTTAGGACGCTTGCTTTCAATGGAGAGCCACATGAGGGGGAAAAAAATGTCCTGAAATCTAAATTAAGACCAAAACACTTTATTATTTATCATAACTTAATTATTTATTATGCATTCAGAACTCTTGCCCCTCCAGTATGACACACCAAGGGATGGTTCATTTCTCTTTATTTTGTGCCTCACTGATGCAGCAGTTTTTGCATGACAGAGTGGCCCTGTCCCCCCCCCCCCAAAAAAAATCACAACTTAACCGCATTCATGGTTTGAAAGAAACACAATGAAAGAACTGTGTTTTCTTCACTGAAATTTTGAGGCTTGCTTCAGTTTAGGCACCAAAATTTGGATTAAAATGCGTCTCTTTGTGGTTTAAGCTTCTCCTCCGTTTTTGGTCCACTCCCATCTAATATATGACTGAAAAGGAGCGACAGTAAAGCAATAAAATAAATGGCAAAGGCATGCTGATTTGAAACGTATTCGTAATCTGTCACGAACAAAAGTAATCTGCCAGAAATTCCCTCGCAGCATGATTGAGAATTGGTTGTATAGACTGACCTCCGTTCATATGACATGGCTGATTGGTTAACCAACTTAAGCTTCCCCCGTTTAGTAACCATATTATTGATGAAGAAGTTATTCCATTTTTTTTCCAGCTTCCCCACAGGTTGTAAATCTAGTTTTTCTCCGCTCTGAAGTCTGACATTGAAAAGTCGGTGGCTTGAAACCGTTAAATTGGCAAAATACACTTTGACTGGAAAAGTCATTTCTCTAATATCAAGTAGTGATAAATACATAGAATAGAATAGAATAGAAAAGAATAGAATAGAATAGAATAGAACAGAATAGAATAGAATAGAATAGAATAGAATAGAATAGAATAGAACAGAACAGAATAGAATAGAATAGAACTTTGTTGATCCCATTGGTGCAAACCTCAGGGAAATTGTTGAATATCATCACGTCATAGTGGAAACCATCCATATCTACGACCACTTTAACCTGTTCAGTGCTGTATGGCGATTACTATGTCATACTGTATAATGCAATAACTATTCTCAGATTTAACGTGCTACGTTGTCTTGTGGGCCTCAGCTCAAGACAAATGGCATCATTACAAGTTTGCCCATTTCATAAGGTCTTTTATTGATACTGGGGAGGCTGATAAAGCACCTCTGTTGGTCCAAATCCCCAAATAGCACAGAGCTGCAGCAAGAGTCTCACAATGAACCCTGAGACCTCCTCACATCCAGCGTAAAGGATCCAACCACAGCATATTCTACTGACTGTACGCTCTGGTGCATGCTGATATTGGACACTGAAGTGTTAATTCTAGCTTAGATAACAACGCAAAATCTGCAATCATATCCGTGTGCTCACCCAGAAACAATTAGTACTGACACGCTCCTATAAATCTGTCTCGCCGGCGTATGTATTTGGTCATGCAACACACACATGCTGCACAATAATCATTACAAACAGATGGGGGGATGGTTGTAGTAGGTAAGCAACATATTGCCCAGTCTACAAATCACATCTCCCACAAGCTCGTAAAAGAGCATCATTAGTGCGGTGTTTGTGTGCACGTATGTGTGCGTGGCTAATAAGCCTTAAAAGTGCCTGATTGGGCTTATGAGGTGCAATATTACTCAAATCATTATCACGTATAAATCACCATTACAAAGTTACAAACAACCCTGTCACGGGTAAAGCAGTCGAGGCTGCCCTTAACACTACCCTCTTTGAGAACAATTATTGTTCCAGTTATATAAAAGCTCGAGCAACGAGGGTAATTTGGAGGCCCCGTGGTGCCCCGATCCATCTGTAACGCACTAACACAACACATCCGCTCATGCCCTTGCCCGCAACTACGCCGTCTTTTCATGTTGTTGCCAGGCAGGCTGGAATTTCAACCGAGGCTGCGGCCCTCGGCCATAGCTGGAGTCATTTGGGTTAAGTGCCTTTCCTTCAGGGAAGAGCAGTGTTATTGAGCAGCCGCTGGCACGTCTCTCTCACACACTTGCTTATACGTACACACCAGCACGCGCACAAAATACTGCAAAAGTGCACCCTGGAAGAGTTCAGAGCTGCTACCTGCCCTTCTTGCACATCTACACACATGCACGGTGCGATGGTGCCAGAGCAGTGAGAGTTTTATACAAAACACCTCTTAAATGTCCCAGCATGCTCTCTGGCTCTCTGGCTCTGAAGCGAAACCACCGGAGCAGACTTTTGACTGAGCTGCTCGATTTTCTGAGAGCTCTCACCCTCTTTAAAAGCTCTCATCTATCTATCTATCTATCTATCTATCTATCTATCTATCTATCTATCTATCTATCTATCTATCTGTCTATCTATCTATCTATCTGCCCCCTCTGATATGAGGATGCATGACATATGGTAGAGATTGCCTGAGGGACGATTTGAACTGTATTTGTAATGACTTCTCATTATCCAGAATAACGGCAGGATGCCATAGTGTCACTGAAATCACAGCTGTTGTTAGTCACTTTGTTTCGTTTTTTTAAAATGCAACGTTCCTTTAATTTTTCCTTACGACACAAAAATAAACCCGTTTAATGGAGTCAGCAACACCTCCGAAAGGTTTTCATGTAGCAGAATTTTCACCAAGTCATTAAAAAACCGAACCAACAAATTCTTAAATTTTAAAGGTGACAAAACACATCCAGTAGTAAGTATGTTTTTCTAAAGATTGAAAGACTGTTGGTGACTTTCTTAAATTAGATTTCTTACATATGGGGAACCTGACCCACTCTGTCGGTCTCTCTGCGATGCAAATTTCAGCTTTGTGACGGACTCTTGTCAGCGCATCACACATCACATGCAGCCTTGGTGTCCAGATATGCATACAACAAACCCGTATCGGTATTATTTGATCACATCTGAGACGATTCTATTGTGCGTGTTTTGAGTCTGTTTGATCAGCCGCCGGTGTACATATGCATCCTCTCGGGCCTGTGCTTGTGTTTGTACTATACATATGCGTGCGCTCACAAAATGGCAGAGTCTGATTTTTTTTTTTTTCCCACCACCATGAAACGCGATGAATTTCCACCCAGGCAATCTGAATTATTTACCGAGTCAATCGCCAGGCCATGTGCTCCGAATCCCCATGCAAATTTGTGCTCTCCAGCCTGGCTGGCAAGCAATTCTGCCTGCTGACACTGTCTCTGTTGTTATGAATTTGATATTGCCTTAGTCTTTCAACTACTGGTTTTGCCACTCAAATCCCACTTACCTTGTAGCTGCTGATGAGATAGACACAGCAATGAAATTACAGTGCATGCAACATTTCTGATTCGTGCCATTTGTGAGCACAGTTTGATGCGACGGCAGCATCGCACACACAAGAAAACCCATCCTCAAGTAGATGTTGTTTTTTTCCTCGTGGCTTTATAGCCTCAATTGAAGCCGCAGTGTGAATGACATAAGACTTCCCTGACATAATGCCTTACATGTTTTGCAATATTAAAGCCAGGAAGTCACAAGGTCACTATAAAAATAAAAAAAAATGCTCCATCCTGACTGTAGATTATTACAGTTTTATATCAAACAAACTGCACGCTGCGCCGGGAAATTTTGCCATTTAAGTGAATACATTTTTCTTTTTTTTCAGGACAACGATGTGAGAATTATCATCGGCCAGTTTGACGAGAGCCTGGCCTCCAAAGTCTTCTGCTGTGTAAGTCGTCTTTCCCCACTCGGTTATACATGAAAGCTTAGCCATCCACTTTGCTGATGCTATGTATCAGCGTCTTGCCAAATTATATCTTATAAAGGGCTTTTGTTTAAAATACAGTTGATGCCGCGCTGCTTTGAACACAAAATTGGAGCATGAAATGATCTGGCTTATGGGATTTATTTGGATATGTAATAGTAAAACGCATTGTGTCTCACAGTGTGACATTTACGTCCAAAGCAGACAGAAACTCATTTTGTCCATTTAGAATTAGGCCTCGATTAATTTATCGCCAAATTGTTTGGCTTCACATAAATTAGACTTCAGATAGTTTGATCTTATTTTGTGTTTTACAATTGGGGGTCTAGCGGGGTCTGGTGTTCTTTAATGAGAGTTTTTCAAGGTCAGCTGACTAAAACAATCAGAACAGACAGCAGATCATATTAAGAAAGAGAAATTAAGCATTACTTTTAAGCCTACCTGCTGCTATGCTCGTTCATCTTCTATTTTTATACCCCTCTCCTCCTAGGCGTATAACCTGAACATGTTTGGCAGTAAATACCAGTGGATTATCCCCGGCTGGTACCAGGGCAACTGGTGGGAACAAGCCAACACCACCAACTGCACCACCAAGAAGCTGCTCACGGCCATGGAGGGATACATCAGCGTGGACTTTGAGCCGCTCAGCGCTCGACAAATCAAGGGCATCTCTGGCAGGGTGAGCGGCACTCCATCACAACCTGTATACCTCTAACTGTGCATTTCATTTGGGTGGAAAAAAAGTAAAAAATCTTTGACTTTTGGAGTTGCAATTACATTACAAAACAACATAGTGACGGCATTTTTTTTAAACTTCTCTTGTGCTTCTCTTTCAGACCCCTAAGGAGTACGAGAGGGAGTACAGCCGAGAGCTTCAGCAGAAAGGCGTGGAGGCCAGCAAGTTTCACGGCTTTGCCTATGACGGGATCTGGGTCATTGCTAAAACCTTTACTCGAGTGATGGAACTGCTCCGGATAAAACAGCGGCAAAACGTCTACCACAACTTCACCGTGGACGACCGCGAAGTAGGAAAATTGGTGCTGGACGTCATGAACGAGACCAACTTCTTCGGTGTTACGGTAAGTTGTGATGCACTGCTATGTAACAATAATCGGACATTTTTTTGGAATGAAATGAGTTTATTTTACTTCAATCACCTCTGAACTGTGGGCGCACCTGCTGCCCACACTTAGCTGTCACATGCAAACACAAGGATAGACATCAAATTCTACAGCTTACATGTAGGCAAAGGTTTCTTTTGTCTTATTATTAGTAATGCATATGAGTGGTTAACAAAAATAAAATACAAGAATTCAAATCAAACAACAAGGACAACCAGACAAACAAATGGGGAAGGGATGAATTGCTTTGGGGGTGCATGGGGGGCTATGAGGTGTGATGTGTGTACAGATTGTTGGGTGTGTGTGTGCAAGGGAGTGTGTAAGGGTGTGTAGTGTTGGTGGGATTAGTTAGCTTTTTCAGGGTTTGGGTTTTGACGTTGAGTTGTGATTGGTTATGTGATCTTTCAGGAGATTTGTCCATTGGTTGATGTGAATTTTGTGTTTTCCAGTTTATGAGAATGACTTTTTTGGCGATAATTAGAGAGACAAGTAGGGGTTTTGGGTTATGTATAGGTAGAGAGGTCACCGAGGAGACAGAGGGAGGGGGTTAGTTGCAAAGGTTTCTTTTTAATCCTATACAGGCACAGACACTCATAAAGCGAAACACTACAAAATATCCAACTACTGGTTAAGAAGTGAGTGATTCAAGTGCTGAACTACAACAGTTCATGCATGGAAAGGCTGTGTATTAAGTAATATCTGTTTGTGTGGAGCGGAAAGGTGTCAGAGCAGCACAAGAAGGCTTTAATCACTGCTCTGTAAAACTGGAAGCATGCTTGCAAAAAAAAGGTTACTTAGCCATCCTTGTCTCTGAATGAAGCCTAAGGTGATGTCATTTGGTGCTACAGACTCACTTCACTGCGTTCAAGATTGATCCTGGTGGCTATGCTAGCTGCAAACAATGTGTGTGTGTGTGTGTGTGTGTGTGCTCGCTTTCACCTCCTATAGAGCTGTTACAGGATATCTTCTGTTCCTCCATAAAGGCCACTCTGTTATTAGAAGATGCCACGCTGCTCCCAGCCTAGACAGCCTGTAGGCATGCAGGGCCTTACAGTACAGCAGGACATTTGTATTATATCATATGCATAATTGGATTTACAAAAAAAAAAAAAATGGCCTGAACTCCAACTAAGGAAAAAAAAAAAAAAAAAGAACGAGCTCGAGCAAGAGGTACATTTTCAAATACAGTACAGATGCCAACAGAGCAAGGAAGAACTGACTTGTGTTATCGGGAGGCCCTTTGTGACTCATGTTCCAGGGGGTATGTATGCGTTGCAGCACTAACGAAATCCTACGTCATCATTCCTTGTCCCCCCGCTCTCACCTGTCTCAGCACAGAGCTACTCAGGGCTGCTGATTAGGAGCAGCCTGACATTGAGGCTTTCCTCAGAGACTCGAGGGGGGAAGCAAAGCATTGCAGGAATATCGATGGGCCTGTAACATTTCATTTTTATTCGAGGCATACGGAAGATGAAGTCTTGTTATGCTGCTTGAGAGGGCAAGCAGCCTTACACTCCTTTTTCATGTGTTTATTGACTCACTGATCTTATATATGTTGCCGTCTCATTTACTGAGATGTTTTATTTAAGTAACTGTATCGCATTGTAAAAACAGCATTCAATTAATCAGTGATTTCAGATAAAATTACAAGTAGTAGTCATTTATTTAAAAAATTCTAATCTAATCTTTCAGCATATTGTAATTTAGGTGGTCAGAGAGCAAACTAGAGTTCTGTTTCAGGCTTTAGGAACTCCAACTCATGACAGGAGACTCCATCCAATCACGAGTCTTTTCTCCTGGAGCTGATGAACACCTGTTTCGGATGTTATCAGCCCATTAAATTGCCATTATCACTGCAGATCATTCCCATATATACGGGCCAATAGGGACCTTCTCCACCTTCTAGTAGACTCAGCAGGCGTGTTATCACACCATTTAAATAGAACTCCATCATCACCTCATTAAATGGCAGTGGAGCCAAGATTTTTTTTTTTTCTACTTACAAAGCATTAAAAAAAGTCAACATTAGAAGTTGGACAGGTTGTTGGTGGTCTAAGTTTGGGCCACTACACCCGGTCACTGCATTTAACATGTTACAAAAGCTCCATTTTGTACATTATCAGAATGATGAGACTTTACATGCACTTTCTGTAGTTACAGTCTGTTTATCGACAATCAGAATAGACGGTAGCACACATTTTGGCCTAGAAGGTGGAGGAAGTGCCTGGTAGCACACACGTATTGGAATGGTGTGTGATGATAAAGGCTATTTAATAGGCTGATAATCAGGCGAGGCGAGATAGTAGAAACAGCAGCAAAATCCGCAGCGAAATGAAGATGTGAAGATTGTGCACATTTGGTTGTTGGGTGTTTAACACAGACAGGGGAAAAAAAAAAAACCTGCAAGAGGAGGACAATTTCATTTTTAAATTTGGGATTTTATTTTTTATTATTAGTCTATTGCCTGTAGCAGCTTTAAGCAAGGGAACATTATGGCTTATTTAAGTGCAGTGCTTAAATATGCAGTATTACTTTTGACTTAAGGGAGTTGGGTCCTCCTTTTGTCAGTGAATCCCATGAATCCTGCTGCTTTTTATCCCTCAGACTCGCAGTCACGGGGTAGTGATGAAACGACGTAAACGGTGTAGAAACAAGGAAACGACCCACTTAATTTTAAGGTTGTAAAGAGTGCACAGATTTTACATAGAGTCTGCAAATACTGTCTTGGTTACAGTATAAATTGTCAGAGTAGCTACAGCAAATCTGCATACTCTTGTTTTGCTGATATCCTGGAAAAAAAATAAATCTATTATGTACAGAATATTCTTCACCCAGCTAAATTCCTTTCATAATGATTTACCAGGGACAATCCTCTGAAGAATAACGAGAGCCAGAATACTGTGCACACGGTAAACAATGTTAGACAGCGGAATAGCAGAATAATTAAATGCATCTTTGTACCGAAAGATTTAAGATCTGTTGACTATTATGGCTGTTCTTATAAGGGATTACATGAAATGAGATCAAAAGGCTTCCCTGTATGTGGCACACATTTAGCACATAGAAACTTCCACCCACACACGGCGAAGACATAGGGAGGCAATTTCCCTTCTACACGGCATACATCTTTAATGCTGTTTTCAAAAGCAGCTATTACACAACTCGCTTGATTTGCTGGCGGATAATATTGGCTTGACAATAAAATTATTCCACGTGCGAGCGCCAGTGAAATGGCAGATAGTGGCTGCTTACCGATCGCATCGTACCCTCGCTCCAGCCTTTCCTGATGTCATGATTTTTTACGCCGCGTGTTTGCTGCGTACGCACATGTCTCCAGAGACCGAACCGTGTCCGTTCTGTGCTGATCTCAGTCCTGCTGCTGAATCAGTAGCAGAGGCAGCTGCAGCAACAGCAGGAGAGTGATCATCGCGGGCTCCATAGTATCGATCCGGCTGCTGTCAGGGCCACGGAGAAGAAGGCTGACATTAGCTGGGAGAGAGAGTTCCAGGGCGTAGAGAGTGCTGCTAGAGCCACACGACGGTGTACGCTGGAATTCAGTTTGATAGGGAAGAGACCTGGCAGATTGTGATTGTGGAGGATGACAAGTGTGTGGGTTTGTTGTTTTACGTGTGGTCACTGTGTTGGTATCGGTGTCTTTCCTGGGAGTGGTGAGTAGCGCGCCCTGAGGCCTGACAGTCGCCTCAAACAGAGGTGAGAGAGAGAGAGAGAGAGAGAGAGAGAGAGAGAGGTCGGGTTATACGCATCTATCTTTAATTTGTGGATGAGTGTGAGTAACAGTTGCATTCACATGAAGCCCACCGTGAAACCCTGAAAAACCCCAGAGGACGTCACACCTGCAGCCCACAGACTGACATCTCATTTGACCCCAGCACTCCTGTCACTGACAGTATTCTCACCTCCGCAGACAAAGTGGTACACGGACGCCTCCGCCATCTCACCTCCGACAGACACTTTCGCACACACATACATGCCTAGACACAGTGATTGCTCCATCAGCCACCGCGGTGACACAGGACCAAGCGTCCTTTGTAGATTAGACGGGGGACACCTGTCTGGGGCAGTACTCTCTGGCGAGGTTGCTGGAGCTGCATGATAGCATATTGTACAAAGAGGCTTTACAATAGGTTCTTAATTCAATCTTTGTAGCGTGGGCATTTGTTTCCAATTAAGATTGCCCGAGTCAGCGCCTCGGCATATGCTTTGCATATTCTACAAACTGTGTATACACTTGAGAGAACAAATTGGGTGCTGTTAAGACAACTGCACACAATTTCAGTAAGGTTTGTGATAGTTCCACTTTTGCTGATGTGAAGGGCAATTATGGTGGTGGTGTAAATGCAGAGGGAGGGCATCTGTAGCATGCAGCTACTTTAGAAACGTGGATACATAGACTCAGAGTCATTATAAGGTTCCCCCTGTTTTCAACCCACATCGTCTGACCCTATTTACGCACCGCAGCTATCAGAATGTAATACCTAATGAGCCGAACCGAGGTACACTGTACTGTCCTACTTACGCGTCAGCCACAGTTGCTTAGCATATTGTCGGAAAGAGTTGCGTGTGACAAAAGGAACTTGTTAGAGTTGACGAGTCAGACTGACTCTGTAGTGTGAAATTGGTAGCAGAGGATGTATTTGTACAACCAGCACTGGAGACGGCGCGTCCCAGAAGCAGCTCACACATGTATACGTTATCAGGGACGCATGCGTGTACATCGGCATAATGTGACACCAAATGAGGGGCGTATGCACAGACACATATGCATACGCACACTCAGACAAACATCAAAGATGCCACACAAAGACTGGGATTCAAACAGAGGGGTGGGATCCTGCTCTGCTACTTCAAAGCTTGCCATCTTTTTGAGGCGAAATTGGTTCTCCAGCTTCCTCCCCTCCACGCATATTTCGCCTCAGCTGTCTTTTAATCAGCAAATGCAAACTATCTATCTATCTATCTATCTATCTATCTATCTATCTATCTATCTATCTATCTATCTATCT
>NW_007578915.1:66115-74292 GCF_000690725.1 Stegastes partitus | reverse complement strand
TATCTCTGCCAACTCTCACCTGTTTTGTTAGCCAACCACTAATACGTAAACCCTGTTAAATGCGTAATTAAGGAGCTCTGTAAGCAGATGGTGGGCTGAATTAATTGAACAGTCTTGGTAGAAGAAGAGGGAGAGAGCGATACAGAGAGGATGGAGTGGGAAGGAGAAAATAGAACAGGGAAAGGGAAAAAAAAAAAAGAAAAAGAAAAACCACATGGGAAAAATTAGAAAATAGGGAGAAGGGAGAAGATAAAGTGACAGGGGCACAATTTGATTTGAATGTCTTATGATATTGCCAAAAGTTGAATTGCTTTTGTCTACCTTTTGTGCATTTGCCAGACGCCTCCTGGCTTGAAATTGCTTATCGTGCTCCTGTGGAGTCTAAATCAGAGACTTTCCATTGTTATTTTTTGTCATTTTAAGGCGGTTGTTTGACCGATAAACACACCTTTGTATCCATTTTGAGAACTAAAGTGCAGAATTGACTTTGACTGCCTGCCACACACTTTTCTGCATCCAAATGTGGGATGCACTTAAAGAATTGCCTTTTTTTTTTTGAAAATGCTGTCTAAACCCAGATTCGTACCAACGCTAAGTGAGCGACCACAGTTAAATCAGGCAGCCTTGCTGACCTGATGTTATTAGCAAATGAATTGGCTGAAGGATAATTTTGTTTACCTCTATAAACAGATCAATTTTGGCCAGTTCCAATCACACGAGCAGCGTGATGCAGCGTGCAGGAGCCGAGGCTGTGGCCTTTATATCTGCCAACGTTCCAGTACGAGGAAAGCACCGTGCATGAATTTAGTTGAACTAAGTGGTTTTTGTTTTCTGCTGAATTCACTTTACAGCTCAGGCGGCTTCTTCCTCAGCAGAATAGACTTTTTTTAATAACTGGAAATCAGTATGTACAGTCTGTGTGTGATAAGTAAATATGCATAATACAGTTTTGCTTTTTCTTTCTTGTAGGGCCAAGTCATGTTTCGTAACGGAGAGCGGATGGGCACGATAAAATTCAACCAGTTTCAAGGTACGTGTGACTCTGCTGCTTCCTCAGATTAACCTGTCCTGATTTTCTCTTTGTGGTTTGCATACGGAGAGACCTCTTAAAAACTCCTCTCCATCTATCAAAAATCACACATTGAGAAGTTTTTGTCACATGAAAATAATCCCTTCTTACCTTAAAAAGGGCTTAGATGTAACTTTGCTTCCTTTAGAATGTGCAGATTTATGAAGCTCCCACAACTCTCTCTCTCCAGCTGCACTGGAAAGCTACTCTACACAATAGCAAGTTGTGATAAAGGAGCGATTCAGCCACACATGTCTGAACTGGAAATCGATTCCGAAGAAGAATAATGATAAAGAAAGTCGCAGCCTGCAAGATGACAAGATTGGTTCCTTAGTTTCGTTAGGTATGAAACCCCGGCTGTCTGTATCTGTCATCGGTACACTGCGGTTTCAAGGAGTAAATGCTCAGCAGTGGCATTGATGGCTTATCATGTCCTCTGGCATCAAAAATAAAAACAAACTGTAAAAAAATATATATATTTTGATCCTAGCTTTGAATGGAAAACTGTGATTCAAAGCATCAAAAACTGTGCTCTGCCATATTGATGTTTTTTTGCTCAACTGAGCTGCACCTAGAATTATTGCCATAACATATTGAATACTGACAGCTCACATCTATGTTTAATAAGAACTGAAATTGTTTCAGAAAGTTTGCAGGATTACCACAGCCATCTTGCCATTGTTAATAAAACAAGCACCTTTGATGGATCCTGACCAAGAGGGCTTAAGACAAGCTGCAGCCGAGTCGTATTTATAAGAAAGAGAGGCTGAAATATGTGACGCTTTTGAAGTCGGGCGCTTTGTACACACATTTATCATGTTGGTTTTTCTGGAGAGGATTATTCACATGACTTTAAGGCCTGTTTGTCAGAAAAATAAACACAAACTGTTTTTATTCCGGCGAGGAAAGTCTGTGCAAGCCTCTCCGTGTGGAGCTGCATACGGTAGATGGCTGCAGGTTAGGTTAACTTTAAATTGCAAAGCTCTTCACTGTGCTTGTTCTCCTCTTTGGTTGCAGGATGTATGTATGGACAATGAGCATTTGCACAGAAAAACATGCCTCAGTATTCTTTGTCCTCATACGGGAACATCGTCCTGAGGTTGTTTTTGAGTCAGCAGGGCCTGCTGAGTGAGAGAATAACCCCGAGATTGCATCTCAATGCAGGGGATTCCCAGCTCCCAGGCTTCCCAGACTATATGTAGCACACTGCATGGTGCTGTTCAGTCCTCTCTGCCTTACCATCTTATCTTCCTGACTGCAGAGGGGCTTGATCCCTCTGGCTGCTTACATCACACGCAGCGAGAGTGTGTGTGTGTGCATGTGTTTTCTCTCTGAGAGCAGAAGAACTATAGAGGGCAGTGTGTGTTTGCTGATTCACATGCAGTATACCTGTGTTTGCATGCTTCTGTGTGGGTGTGAGACACAGAGAGTCTGTTTGGTGGGTTGGATTTCCTTTAACCTGAGAGATGATGGGGCAGCCAGTGGGTCTAAATTAGGACTTTGGATCAGCAAGGAAAGTACAGGGTGTGTCAGAAACGTTTGAGGACTGGTGTCACAAAAGATAGATTTCAAATCCAAACGACAAAATACAAGTAAAGAGTTCATTTACAAAAACAGATAAAACCCACTTTTCCATCATCTATCTGAGACAATATCAATCAAACTTAAGTTATCTCTATTTTTGTCATTTCTACTGAGTCAGATCCACTCAACTTCACTTTGATTGATATTATCTCAAGTAAACGACAAAAAAATACGTTTTCTGTTTTCTGTTTTTGCAAATGAACTCTTCAAGTTTTCCCTTCCAAGTAATCCTCCTGGAGTCTATCACACTTTCCCAGCCTTCTCTGCCACACTGCCATGCACTCCTGGAAGGATTCTTCTGGGATCCTCTGCAGCTCCATCGTCACAGCCATCTTGATGTCGTCCACGTCTTCTAAACGGGTCCTCTTGATGACCCCCTTGAGCTTGGGGAAGAGGAAAAAAATCCCACGGAGCCAGGTGGGGTGAGTAGGGAGGATGCTCCAGCACGGTGATGTTCTTCTCAGCCAGGAACTGTCGGATGCTCAGGGCGTTGTCATGGTGAAGCAGCCACGACTTGTCCTGCCACAACTCTAGCAGGATCTCTTTGTCGACATGCTGGTTGATCATCTGAAGGGAAAAACTGATAGTTTGTAGTTTAGGTTTGAAACACATCTTTTGTGACACCAGTCCTGGAACCTTTCTGACACACCTTGTACAACGATTAAAATGTACGACTATTAGGGCTTGATGTCTTTAGAGATGTAAAATATAACCAACAGAAAGGCCTCAGCTTGAATGGCAGCCACACACCTTTATTAATTTGTGACGTTTCTACCCACTTTCTTGTCTTTGTGTGTCTCTCTTTCTCTTCTCTCCCACATTGTTGCCTTCTACGTTCTCCAGAATAACCTTCACCTCTGTCAAATCCTCCCCTGTTCTCGATATCTCTCACTATCTTCTCCCGGCCTTATGATATCTCCTCCATCCCTGTTTAAGCTTCACTCCATCAGTTCTTCCTGGCTTGTCAGGGATCATGAATTTGTCACCCTTTTGACACACCAAGAGCCTGAGCAGGGTGGAGGGGAGAGACGAGGGAGAGCCCCGGCTTTAATATTTCAAAAGGGAGTGATCCTCAACATGACCCTATCATCTGTCCTCATCCTCTGAACCTCCATTTTACCCTGTCAGACTTTCTTAGTCCGGGGCCTCGATGGCTCTTATTCCCACTGTCTCTCATGGGGGATAAGAGATAGCTCCCTACCAGAGGTCTTGATCGCAAGCCCTCCGAGTACAGACTTTAAATCAACACAGATGGCCTTTGTTATTCTGTGAGGAGAAAAGATGTTCCGCAGCATCAGTGAGATGTAACATGTTTTAGATCTTGATCTGATAGGACTTACCATCTACAACATACAACCCCCAGGAAGGAATTAATTTCCTGTTTCCATCATCTTCTGCAGGAATTTGAAATGGCAACACCCCTGCCGGTGTCGGTTTACCTCCAGGCGATAGTCTTCTCTCGGTCCTTTCAACTTAAATAGCTCGCTAGAATACCATTGAACTGTAACAGCAGTGGTTTTAAAGGAAGCAACTTTTTTTTTTTTTTTTCCAGTGTTGGAATCTCACAGATCCAACATCACACAGAGTGAAATGAACTCGATCAAAGACAAGTTAATGTGAGCCTCACAGAAAAAAAAAACAACCTCCAAATTACCCTGATCACATTTATAAACACTGCTACAAAGATGGGTCAGGCTGCGCTGATTAAAAAAAAAAAAAAGATGCCTGGTAATCGGAGATTTGCTGTAAATAAGGACTGGCACTGTTGTTTGAGTATTTAAATCAGCATGAGGGTCCAACTAGGTTACATCATTTGTGTCTGAGTGGCAGGTGCATCCAAAAATGATGAACACTCTAGCAGGTGAAATCTTTTTTTTTTTTTTTTACATGAAAAGTTTTAGATGTGATTTAAATGATGCCACTAATTGTGCATGTATCAGATTGTCAGGCAAAGAGATGCAGATATATTTTTTAAAAAGCCTTAAAAAAGCCACCTTTAGTCTTGAGCTGGTCTTAGGAACAGCCAGAGTCCTGCCTGTGGATGTGATTGTGCCCTCTGGAACAATTCAACAATGTAGATCGCAATCAAGCCAGGAAGTACTGAAATTTGATCAATCAAACCTTAAAATCAGTTTCAAAATTAACTAGTAGATGAGAGACTAAAGCAGGACTAGCATGCTCATATAAGTACAATTATTTCCGTATTGTGCTTAGGTACAATATTTTAGTGTGGGTATTGTACTTCGTTTACTAAATCATGAACTACATTCAAGCAAGAAATATTGCCCTGCACTTCATGCTCCACTTAATTTAATGGTAGTTATTAGTTACGTTGCAGAATAACATTTCAGAAACTTATTGCAAGCATATGAGTACTCTGTACAAAATAATTGAAATGATAAAATAATTTGTTCTTTTTATTTTACAGGTTTTTACATACTGAAATACACACAAAATATCAATATAATTACACAGATAGACGATGAATTTACATGTATAATGTAAAATAACATTAAAAACCTGTGGAAAAACCAAAACATTTCAGCTTTTTGAAAGTCATTTTGAATATTTTGACATGTGGGGGGAAATTTATCACAATTTTACAAATGTTTCCTTTTTATTTAATAAACGAAATTGTTAAATTCAAGTTTAATATATGTTTAAATTATATACAGTTAGTTGAAATTAAGAAAACTGCACAGTAGTTTTACATAAGTTTGTTTCTTAAATGTGCTAAATATCTCTATGATATGTTATTATATGTTATAGCTCATTTCATTGATTTGTACACGTCAGTGAATGTCATTAAATATTAGAAAGCCAGAAATGTGCATGACAGAATGTAAAAATGAAGTAAAGAAAATGAATTGTATTTATGGAAAATTACTTTGTTTGTTTGTTTGATTTTACAATATAGTTATTTTACAGTATTTTTATTTGGTGCCCCAGCTGCTGCAACATTACTGTGGTTTTTTATATCCTTTTTTTCTTTAGCAGTGTAACAATCCTTTGTAATGTGGTAATTAATCATTATAACAGCATATGAAATGCTTCAAATTGCCTCCAGCATCCAGCTTTTAAAAATGTTTTATTTTTTTCTGAAAAATTAGGAGCAGTAGTTTTGAATAAATGATACTCAAACAAGAGTAGATAGATTATTAATTAATTTGATTTAGTCTTCTGGTGAGAGTTTCCACTTCTGGAGTTCATAAAATGAACAAGATAAACTACAGTGTCCATGTTCTCTCCAGTAAAGGAACATCTGCTGATGTCTTTTTAATGGGTTTCGAATGTTATTTGGCGGCACGTAGGAATATCACCAGGAATCTTAGGGAAATCAGAGGTTTTCTCACAATCAAAATCCAATTCATCACTGCGTTTACAGTTGTTTTATAGTGACTAATCAAAGAAAAAGGCATGAGGTGTCATTGCACAGACTGAGCGACAGGTTGAATTTAACAGCCTGCTGCAGCCATCCATCTTCCCTGTTGGGATAGAGTGCTGTGATAGCGTTTTAGCATCTCAAAGGAGCGCTGCTGATATACAATCCCTTCTGCTGTTTACACTCCAACAAAGGACATGGTCAGTGATCCTCATTCAGCCCCGATAAGGCTGAGAAACACAAATCCCGATTGTGTACGCGCGTTTAATTTGCTGCGCTAAAATCGTCACATAAAGTCTGACATTCTCGATATTTGCCGACGCTTTGATGCCGGTGCCGGGGATCAAATGAGGTGATTCACAGAGAGCTAACGTGGAGGGAAACAAGATGCCCTGTGATGCTGCAATAGCTGATGTTGTCTGTCATTTTCCTAGTCAAGGACATTGCTGCCAAAGAGTTCAATGGGCCTGTAAGAGTGATAACAGAGAGGAGCGGAGAGATGCACACCAGGAGAAATGGCAGGTTGTGTGTGGTGCTCACACACAAAAAAAGAAAAAAAGAATCAGGATAATCTGTTCCTTCTTTCTATCCCCTTCTTGTTTCCTCCCTAGCGTACACTCTAAGTGAGTAATCTTTATGAGTGAAAGCCCAGGTTTGTCTGACAAGGTCATGCTTCCTCCAATATTACACCTGAGAGACTCATCGTTGTTTCTAAAAGAGAAAACGCTTAATCCTGAAATAGCTGTGTTTGAGCGGAACGCGGGAGAGGCAGCGATGTTTACTGGATGGGGTTAACAGCAGTTTAGGATCCCTTGGCTAAATCTAGGAAATAGTAAAGCAAATGCAGATTTTAATATATATTAAAAAAAGAAGAGTGTGTTTATTGTTTCCTTGAACATCAGTTGAAAATTCCCATAGAGGGGGTTATTTGCTGCTTTTTTATGTCTTTGCCTGTTAGCTGGTTTGTGTGACCTTTGCTTTTTATTGTCCTTTAGGTTCAATTTAGGTATAATAAACTACAAATTGAAACAGTATATAACAAAAGGATCACCTCCGAGCCGTGTAATCTGCAAATGAAAGCTACCAATTGGACTCCTAAAAGCTATTCATACTGAGTGCCTTTAAAATTCTATGCTATGGATATTTTGTTGAATAACTAATCGGTTTTGGAAGACTTTGTGATTTAAAGCTAGGTTACAGAACTGAGTGAGACTGTGCATCCTAAAGCTGGGTCACTCACTGTGTCGAATTACTGGTAGAGTTTTTCACTCAAAGTAGCCTCTGTCATATATTCTCCAAAGAAGGAACGCTGGTGCAACATTTTAAAAACCCATCAGGCTGCCTTGTATTCATGATCCATTATATAAGCACGCCATTGCATGATTAAAGATCCCCTCCAGACCTGTTCAAAGATATATTAAATGCTTGAAATGATAATTTGTGTCAGATATGTTTTTTTTTTTCCCATAAACAACTCCAATTATCCAGTCAGAAATTCCTAAAGTGACATCTAACGCCTCCTCCCTCATTGATAAATCCAGTGTCCATAAATATGCAAAAGTGCAGCTATATTTAACTGCTGCCTCCAACATCACAGAGAATCCATTCGCAGTATATGTGCAATGCAAGCTTCAAGTTTCCACTTTACAGTTGCCTAAACTGTCGGCAGTAGTGTTGTCAAAACCTAAAATTTTAGTTGAGATAAAAAAAAAAACTTTTAATTTTCTTGAATTTAATGAATTTGAAAACATGTTTCTAGTGTCAGACTCTAAATCAATCAACATCAAGCACAAGTAGCATTGAAAAAAAAGACAATTTTGAGTAGAGGGGGTCTTTAACTAGCTACTGGAATGACTTCACATGACTTGCCAAAGATTCAAGACAAAAAACAACCCCTAAGCTAATAAGCTAGCTGCTGGTCTGATGACCACAAAGTCATTTTAAGCCTTAGTACTCATGCGGCTGTAGGGATAGTAATGTCCATCTGTCTGTTGGTCAGCCTGCCATGATGTTTCATGTAGACTTTCATGTTCCCCGAAGGAATAATGTTTATGACTTTGGTGATTCCCTGTTGTATCTAAAGCCGCCAACAGGACAACCTTCACGCTTGTTCAGCGAAAGAGTATCTCAACATCTAATTGA